>NC_063338.1:96190728-96200378 GCF_021869965.1 Rhincodon typus
AGGGAGGGGTGTAGGGGCAGGAGGGGGTGACAGAGATAGGGAGTGGGTGTAGGGGCTGGAGGTGGTGACAGAGATAGGGAGGGGGTGTAGGGGCTGGAGGAGGTTTGCAGAGATAGGGAGGGGGTGTAGGGGCTGGAGGGGGTGACAGAGATAGGGAGGGGTAAAGGGCTACCAGGAGATGACTTGCCCAGTGGATGGGTGAGAGTGGCAGTATCCTTTTGGAGCTGGTCATTTGTACATTCTCTGATGTCTGTTCAGGTGAGGAACTTGATGAAAGCGACTCTGCAGTTGCACAGAAGGATTGATTACCTGGTCAATAATGCAGGAGGTCAGTTCACTAGCCCCACCGAACACATCACAGCTAAAGGCTGGAATGCAGTGATAGAGACCAACCTAACCGGAACATTCTACTGTTGCAGAGAAGGTAAAAGCTCCAGGGTCCGAGGAGAAGCGAAATGGCACTGAGGGGGGAAGTGGGTGAGTTTCTAAAGAGCTGTTTCAGGAGGCGGTCAGGTAGAGGTGTTCTGTGTAGGAAGGGAGAGAGAGGGCAAGGTCAAGACTGGGGGGTTGTGGATGAGGGAGCAGACTCTATGGAGAGTGGATGTTGCCCAGTGTGTGAGTGTGAGAGAGAGAGAGAGAGGCGGTGGTGGCGGGGGGGAGGTGGTGGAGGAGAAGCAGGCTGACTGTGCAGAAGTGGATGAACCTGATTGCTGGTACAGAACTCAAACATTGCTAAAGAGACACAAAGTCAAAGCTTTTCATCTTGTAGTCATCAGGGCTGAAATGCAAGAAAACCAAATTCAGAAAGGAACAATTTATACAGTGGGACCACCATTCAGCCCCATCTTCTCATTGCATTTCAGATCTAATGAGTGTGAAATGAAAGCTTCACTGTCATGTGTTTTTGTATGTTTGGGTCGGAGAGTGTGAGTAAGGCTTGGGGGAAATAGGGTGACTGAGAGAGAGAGTCATGGGTGAGGGTTGAGGGATCGGGGGATACAATTTAGTGGAATGTGGGAATATGAAAGTAACGGGGAATGAGAAAAACTGAGTGGAGTGGGAATGGGGATTGGCGCTGTCGGGCAGGGAGATTGGATGGAGGGAGCGTATGGGAAGGTGTAGTATGTGAGGAAGGCTGTGTGTCTGCAGAGGACAATGAAATTGTGGTAATGTCACTGGGCTTGTAATCCAGAAGGCCATGGGGAGATGGGTTCAAATCCCAACATGACAGATGGTAAAATCAGTGAAAATAAATCTACCATCCTTACCTAGTCTGGCCTACACGTGACTTTTAACTGCCCTCTGAGATGACCCAACAAGATACAGTTGTTTCAAACCAGGATGAAATCTGTAAACAAAGGAATGAAATGAATAGTTGACCTAGCATCAAGCTAGGCACCTGAAACATTAATGGCAGAAACAGCCCTGTCAACTCTGCAAATTACTCCTCACTAACATCTAGGGGTTAGTGCCAACGTTGGGAGAGCTGTCTCACAGACTAGTCAAACAACAGCCTGATATAGTCATACTCACAGAATCATACCTTACAGACAATGTCCCAGACACCACCAACACCATCCCTGGATATGTCCTGTCCCACCAGCAGGACAGACCCAGCAGAAGTGGCAGCGCAGTGGGATACAGTCGGGAGGAGTTGCTCTGGGAGTCCTCAACATTGACTCCAGACCCCATGAAGTCTCACGGCTTCAGGTTAAACATGGGCAAGGAAACCTCCTGCTGATTACCACATACCGTCCTCCCTCAGCTGATGAATGAGTATTCCTCCATGTTGAACAACACTTAGAGGAAGCGCTGACTCAAATCCAGTATGACACAAGTGCTGAACAAGAGTCAAGACTTAAAACATTAAATCTGTTTCCTGTCTACCAATGCTGCCAGGCCTGCTGAGTGTTTCCAGCAATGTCTGGTTTTATCTCATCCCTTTACCGCCCCATCAGTCTCCTCTCGATCATCAGTAAAGTGATGGAAGGTGTCACTAACAGCGCTATCAAGCAGCACCTGCTCAGCAATAACCTGCTCAGTGACGCCCAGTTTGGGTTCCACCAGGGCCACTCAGCTCCTGACCTCATTACAGCCTTGGCTCAAACATGGACAAAAGAGCTGAATTCCAGAGGTGAGGCGAGAGTGACAGCCCTTGACATCCATTACCCCAGGCAAAGCTGGAATCAATGGGTGTCAGGGTGCAAACTTTCTGGTGGTTGGAGTCATACCTGACCCATAGGAAGATGGTTGTGGTTGTGGGAGGTCAATCATCTCAGCTCCAGGACATCTCTGCAGGAGTTCCTCAGGGTAGTGTCCTCAGCCCAACCATCTTTAGCTACTTCATCAATGAACTTCCCTCCATCATAAGGTCAGAAGTGGGGATGTTCGCCGATGATTGCACAATGTTCAGCACCATTTGTGACTCCTCAGATACTGAAGCAGTCCATGTTCAAATGCAACAAGATCTGGACAATATCCAGGCTTGGGCTGATAAGTGGCAAGTGACATTCGCACCACACAAGTGCCAGGCTATGACCATCACCAATAAGAGACAATCTAACCACCGCCCCCTGACATTCAATATTGTTGCCATTACTGAAACTCCTCCTATCAACATCCTGGGGGTTATCATTGACGAGAAACTGAAGTGGAATTGTCATATAAATACTGTAGCTACAAAGCAGGTCAGAGGCTAGGAATATTGTGGTGAGTAACTTACCTCCTGACTCCCCAAAACCTATTCGTCATCTACAAGGCACAAATCAGGAGTGTGATGGAATACTCCCCACTTGCCTGGATGAGTGCAGTTCTAAGGATACTCAAGGAGCTCAATACTATCCAGGACAAAGCAGCTGCTTGATTGGCATCGCATCCACAAGCATCCGCTCCCTCCACCACCGACGCTCAGTAGCAGCAGTGTGTACCATCTATTAGATGCAGTGCAGAAATTCACCAAAGATCCTCACACAGCACCTTCCAAACCCACGACCATTTCCATCTAGAAGGACAAGGCCAGCAGATACATGGGAACACCAACCCCTGCAAGTTCCCCTCCAAGCCACTCACCATCCTGACTTGGAAATATATCGCTGTTCCTTCAGTGTCGCTGGGTCAAAATCCTGGAATTCCCTCCCTAGTAGCATTGTGGGTCAACCTACAGCAGGTGGATTACAGCAGTTCAAGAAGACAGCTCACCACCGCCTTCTCAAGGGGCAACTAGGGACGGGCAATAAATGCTGGGCCCAGCCAGAGACATCCAAATTGCCGAAATGATTAAAAACAATGCAGGTAATTGAGTTGGGCAAATGAGGGGAAGGGGCATGTTGGATCCATGGCTGCACTGTGAATGTTTGTTGAGGGTTTGTGTTTGTTGGGCAGCAATCCAGTCTGGAAGTTGGGACAAAGTGAAAAGCAGGAGGACGTGCTGACATCTCTGAGCCAGTTCTCTGTGTGTTTCAGTGTATGCTGCCTGGATGAAGGAGAATGGTGGGACCATTGTAAACATTGTGGCAAATATGTGGAAAGGTTTCCCAGGAATGTCGTAAGTATCTCTGTCATCAGATCCTGGAATCTAGAACCCAAAACTATGGATTAGCGAGGATCTGCCAGTGTGAGATTAGGAGTGTAGTGAGTGTTTGGAATGTGTATCTCAGCCTGCCACGTGTTTGGAACAGTGCAACACACTGTGGCGTGCGTTTGGATCGTGTATCTCAGCGCGGCGTGCGTTTGGATCGTGTATCTCGGCACGGCGTGCGTTTGGAACGTGTATCTCGGCACGGCGTGCGTTTGGAACGTGTATCTTGGCATGGCGTGTGTTTGGAACGTGTATCTTGGCACAGCATGTGTTTGGAACATGTATCTTGGCACAGCATGTGTTTGGAACAGGCTGTTTAAGTACTGAGGGTTGTGACTTCAGGCTGTGCCAGATTACAATGTCAGAATCCTGGCTGGACTGACAAGTCGTCCAGTGAACTATGAAGGAATTGGATTGACTCTCAGTCAGCGATGAATTTTAACATTCACATTTCACGTTCATTCTAAGGCATACGGGAGCAGCACGAGCTGCTGTGGACAATCTTACGAAGAGTCTGGCTATCGAGTGGGCAGCCAGTGGAGTGCGCGTCAATGCCGTAGCTCCCGTTAGTACATTCATCTCCCTCCATGTTTACTCTTGTCGGTTTTAATACCATCTTTTCCTGTCGTATAAATGATTTTCTAATTATAGGGCCATAGAGCTGTATAGCATGGAAATAGACCATTCGGTCCAATTCGTCCATGCCAACCAGATATCCTAAATTAATCTAGTCCCATTTGCCAGTATTTGGCCCATATCCCTCTAAACCCTTCCTATTCATGTACTCATCCAGATGTCTTTTAAATGTTGCAATTGTACCAGCCTCCACCCCTTCCTCTGGCAGCTTATTCCATATATGCACCACCCTCTGTGTGAAAAAGTTGCCCCTCAGGTCCCTTTTAAATCTTTCCCTTCTCACCTTAAACCTATGCCCTCTAGTTTTGGACTCCCTTACCACAAGGAAAGTACCTTGTCGACTTACCCTATCCATGCCCCTCATGATTTTGTAACATCTATAAGGTCACCCCTCAGCCTCCAATGCTCCAGGGAAAATAGCCCCAGTCAAGTCAGCTTCTCCCTATGGCTCAAACCCTCCAACCCTGGCAACATCCTTGTAAATCTTTGCTGAACCCTTTCAAGTTTCACAACATCCTTCCTATAGCAGGGAGACCAGAATTGCATGCAGTATTCCAATAGTGGCCTAACCAATGTCCTGTACAGCCGCAACATGACCTCCTAACTCCTATACTCAACGCACTGACCAATAAAGGCAAGTGTACCAAATTCCTTCTTCAGTATCCTATCTACCTGCGACTCTGCTTTCAAGAAAGTATGAACCTGCACTCCAAAGTCTCTTTGTTTGGCAACATTCCCCAGGACCTTACCATTAAGTATATAACTGCTGCCCTGATTTGCCTTTCTAAAATGCAGCACCCCACATTTATCTGAATTAAACTCTGAAAAAAAGAGTTCTGACCCTTAAAAATACACAAGTTGCCCTCACAGAACTGACAACCAAAAACCCAGTTACATCCAATTTATAACCTAAATTACCAAATGAAAGGAACATAAACTCTCATCACAGTATGTTTATTCACATCCTGGTGTTGATATATATCCTGCATTCCTGTTTGCATGGCACCAGCTAAGTGCCCATTTTTGGGAAAATTTTGGTATCGTGGACTAGTGATCTTGAGGGCCAGTTTAACGGTCTAGGGACACATGTTCAAATCCCACCACAGCCGCTGGCGAGATTTGTATTGAGCTAATAAACCCAGAATATAATGTCAGTCTCAGTAACTGTGACCATGATTGCCACCAAACCCATCTGGTTCACTAATGTCCTTCAGGGAAGGAAATCTGCCATCCTTACCTGGTCTGGCCTACATGTGACTCCAGACCCTGGCCTGTGGTTGATGCTCTGAAATGGCCCAGCAAGGGTCCATAGGGAAGTGCAACAAATACTGACCTTGCCAGCAAAAGCATCTCCCCTTAACTCTGGCTCTCACTTTCTCAATCTCAGTAGTCTCTCTATGTCGGATTCTCTGCTGTTTCTTGCTGTTGCTCATTCTGACTTTACTGCAACCTGATGTATAACAGAAGGTTTTGTTCCATATTTCACTGAAAGCAGGAACAGCTGGAAAGTCAGTTCCTCCATTCTTTAACCCTTGATTCCTTTTATTACTTAGGGAGTCATTTTCTCAGAAACAGCTGTTGCCAATTACAAGAAGCTGGGACCTGAATTGTTCAAAGGTTACATCCCAAAAATCCCAGCCAAGAGACTTGGTGTCCCAGAAGAGGTAAGGCCCCAATCTTTGGCTGAATGTCCTACCCCTGTTACTTTTTCTTTTGGTCTTGTAAAATGGAAAAAGTTTTAACATGAGTGAACATTAGCTGGAAATATAAAAATAAGGTTAATGAACGATAACATGATAGCAACTGAAATGAACACGTATCTCGTATCGGTTATTAATGACATTATGGTGCAGTAGTTAGAGGCTTGTATCCACTGGATTTTAATGAGTCAAAAGACAACTTTATTGAAATACACAAGATCCTGAGGGTTCTTGACCAGGTGGGTGTGGATTGAATGTTTCCTATTTTGGGAGGATCTAGAATGAGGGGCCAATGTTTAAAAACCAAGGATTGTCCATTTAAAACAGAGGAGGGAATGTTGAATTCTCTCACAGGGTTGAGAGTTTCTGCAAACTCTTTTCCTGGAAAAGGTGGTGGAAGTAGACTGTGTGAATATTTTTAAGGCAGAGGTGAATCAATTCTTGTTCAGTAAGCAGGTGAGAGGTTATCAGGGGTATACAGGAATGTGGATTTGAGGTTACAATCAGATCAGACATGATTCTACTGAATTATACAGCAGGTCTGTCCCCACCAGTACCGCACCCCACTGTTACGCAGTGACAGATCCGTCCCCACCAGCCCTGTAAGCAAGAGTTATACAGTGACAGTTCTGTCCTCACCTGTACAGTGTGTGTAGGTTTATCCTGCCCTCTATTTTGAAATAGCTTACAGTCATTTTGTATAGTCCCTCAACTTCTAAACAACAGCAGTTCCAGAAGGTAACTCATCAAAGGGCAATGAGAGGAAGGCTTAGCTAGTGACACTGACATCCCTGTGAATTAATTTTTTAAAAGTTTCTGTCTGGTAAGTTCTAGCCTTTCACCACTTTAAACACTTCTGTGCAGGATTTAGCAGACTCTTCCTGAAAATCATTCTGTTATTGTGACTGATGGTCCACTCTATCAATCTCTCACTATTCCTCACGTTCTTTGCTTTTCTCTCCCCTCTCCAACTCCAGATTTCCTCTGTTGTTTGCTTCCTGCTTTCTCCCGCAGCCTCCTTCATGACTGGGGAGACTGTGAAGGTCGACGCTGGGGAAAGCCTGTACCAGAGCCCATGGGAGATACCTGGTAAGGACCACACCATCTCAACATTCAAACTGTCCACTCACTCACCCGTCTGCCTTCCGACACCCAGTATCACTAGGATGAACTTGCACTGGCTCTTTCTGTAAGGCACTATGCCACTCCTTCATGCTGAACAGAGAATGGCCACAGGCTATTCAACAACAGTGGGCACCACAGTTGAGCCTCAATCTCACCAACTGACTTGTCCATCGTTCTGTCAATGCACTGGTATCAGCCGAGGACTGCCTCCCCTCAGTGGGTCAGTCCTTCATGAGTGGAGCTGGTTGCAGTGGGGCAACGATGGGAAGTCAAAGTCAAAGTCATTGTTTGATGTGCTTGGCTCAGGAGGTTGTAATGTCACTGCTGAGCCAGAAGGTTGTGTGCTCCATTGCCAAAATTTGAGCCTGTACCCCAGGCTGACCCTCACAGCATTATGTGTCACTATCAGTGCTATCCTTCAGGTGCAAACCATTGCCTCACCTGCAGTGTGGAGTGGATATAAAACATTTCAATGTCTGTAGTCAGAGAAAAGCTGAGGAGTTATCGAGTTTCCTGAGCCAACATTCATCCCTGAACAGATCTTGCTGGGGATTTCTCTCATTGCTGTTTGCAGGAGACTTGTGTATGACAACAGTGACTAACTAGTACCTGATTGGGTAACTTTTGTGGAGTAGGTCAGTTCAGTGCCATTGGCTGAGCGGTTGATTTGCAATATGAGCAATGCCAACAACATAGGTTCAATTCCCGCACCAGCTGAGGTTAACATGAAGGACTCTCCTCAATCTATCCCCTTCCTTGAGGTGTGGGGACCCTCAGGTTAAACCCCCACCAGTTGGCTCTATTGAGAGAGCAGCCCTCTGTTCTGGTAGGACATCGGTGACTATATTTACTCGAGCACTGGGTAGTCATGGGGAAAAGATTCTCATCTTCCAACGTCACTTTCTAACTGTCCTCAGAACACGACCGCTGGCCGCCTGCTCCTGAAAGCCGGAACTCCACTGTTCTGGCTAATTTCCTCGCTGGAAAACTTCCTTCAAAATTGTGAACAATCGCAGGATCATCTACTAGATGCACCATCACCCAGTATTGCCAATTAGTCAGTTGAAATCTGTGCAACTTCCATTGGTTTATGTGCAACAGACTTTTAAAGCAATTCTCACTCAATAAATGTTAAAGGAATAAGACTGAAAAGTTTAAAATTTAAGTGCCAATAGACAAGAGGACAAATGGGGACACAGCACAAACTAATTTTCTATAGAGTGTGGAAGATTGAGGGTTGGATAGTTACTTGATTATTAAAAAAACTCGAATATTGCTGAAATAAAACATGTTTTGTTGAAGCTTTTCATCTTGCATTCATCAGAATTTTTGCCAAGTCAGAATGGTGCGTGACTTCAAGGGAAACTTGGAGGGGGTGGTGTTCCCATATGTCTGCTGCCCTTGTCCTTCTAGATGGAAGTGGTCCTGGGTTTGGAAGGTGCTGTCTAAGGAGTCTTGATGAATTTCTGCAGTGCGTCTTATAGATGGTACACACTGTTGCTAGTTAGCATCAGTGTCACCCTGTTATAGGAAGGATGTTATTAAATTGGAGAGGGTTCAGAAAAAATTTACCAGGATGTTGCCGGGACTGGAGGCTTTAAATAAAAGGGAGAGACTGGATAGGCTGGGACCTTTCTTACTGGAGCATAGAAAGTTCAGGGGTGACCTTACGAAGGTTATAAAATCATGAGGGGTATAGACAGGGTGAATGACAGGTGTCTTTTCCGTAAGGTGGGGTATTTCAAGGCTAGGGGGCATATTTTTAAGGTGAGAGGAAGAAGTTTTAAAAAAGACACAAGCGGCAATTTTTTTTACACAGAGTGGTTCGTGTGTGGAATGAACTTCCTGGGGAAGTGGTGGATGCGGATACAATTACAATGTTTAAAAGACATTTGGATAAGTTCATGAATAGGAAATGTTTGGAGGGATATGGGCCAAGCGCTGTCAGTTGAGACTAGTTTAGTTTGGGATAATGGTCAGCATGGACTGGTTAGACCGAAGCTTTAGTTTCCATGCTGTGTGACTCTATAAAATCCTCGGTGGTGAGACTGCAACTAACTGCCTGAGTACTGTCTTCCCCCAGAGGATTGGGAGAATGACACAAAGCGAGATCGACACAGCAAAGAACTTATCAGGAATTAGGAAGGGCAGAGAATTCAATAAAGCACCAACATTTAGAAAAAGACAATTTAATAATTCAAATGACTCTCGAGCTAATAGCCATCATAATAAATACCCCCAGAAAAATCCCTGAGCAGATATGGCTCACGGTTATGAAACACAGGCCAGTCCATGTACCACCTATTACCCTGTGCAGATGGCTTCCCACACAATGAAATGGCACCGACTCATTTCCTGAAACGTTTGAAGAGAGGGTGGATGTTCTTGCCAAAACTCTTAGTCCGATGATACTCCAAGTAAACCGTGTCATCAGCCCCTGACATGGAGCTCATTGTACCCATTCGCCGTGAGACCTGAAGGAGAAGGTGACAAGTTAACAGTACAGACCAGATCCAAAATAGGAGACATGCCCATCAACATGAGACTGGCATATCCAGTGTGATCCTGAGCGAGTGCCGCGCTGCCGGAGGGTCAGCGCTGAGCGAGTGCCG
>NC_063338.1:96200388-96201339 GCF_021869965.1 Rhincodon typus
CGGAGGGTCAGCGCTGAGCGAGTGCTGTGCTCTGTCAGTATTGACCTACAGACAGTGCAGCATGTGCCTCTGGCTGATCATACTGACCCTGTGTACTGGGGGAATGTCACACTGTGAGGATTGGTTCCATTTTTTTTCCACACAGAATTTCAATGCATGGTGTAGCGAGCTTAGTCAATCAGGTTTGATCCTGTGCATGATCCTGGAGATGAAGGATTTGTCATACGAGGAGCGGCTGAGGACTCTGGGTCTGTACACAATGGAGTTTAGAAGGATGAAGGGTGCTCTCATTGAAACTAATAGGAGAGACTACGACCTGAAATCACAGCCTCAGAGTGAAGGGACAACCCGTTAGAACTGAGATGAGGCGGAATTTCTTCAGCCTGACGGGGGTGAATCTGTGGAGCTCATTGTCGCACGAGGCTGTGGAGGCCAAATCATTAAGACAGATGGATAGGTTCTTGATTGGTAACGGGATCAAGGGTTATGGGGAGAAGGAAGGAGATTGGGGGCGAGAAACACAGCAGCTACAATCAAATTGTGGAACAGACTCAATGGGATGAATGGCCTGATTCTGCTCCTATATCTTATGGTTTCCATAATACTTCGCTTACTTTTGCCCTCTTCTCCTGCAATGGCACACAATTGCTCTTTGCAACACGTGGCTTTGATTCAGTTTCCGACCTCCCCCCGGCCCTGCCTGCCCCAACTCTGCAGCTCAACTATCCAACTGGAACATACCTGCCCCTTTGACCCAAAGTCTCCGAGCACAACCTCCTCCTCCGCATCGAGGTCCGAGGCTGCTAGAACTTTCTGTAAAAGCTGCTGCTGTTCATCCTTGGTAGCAAAGGCCAGATCCTCCTCATCCATTCCTGCTAGTTTTGTAATCACCTGGACAAAGAAAGAGAGACAGAGGGAGGGAGAGACAGAGGGAGGGAGAGACAGAGGGAG
>NC_063338.1:96201349-96212475 GCF_021869965.1 Rhincodon typus
AGAGGGAGGGAGAGACAGAGGGAGGGAGAGACAGAGGGAGGGAGAGAGACGGAGCATAGGCACAGAGAGAGAAAGAGACAGAGACAGACAGACAGAGAGAGAGAGAGACAGACACAGAGAGAGACAGAGCACAAACACAGAGAGAGAGAGAGACAGAGAGAGAGAAAGACACAGACAGAGAGAGAGACAGAAAGTTCAATCAGACACTTCTCATGCACAGCTTGCCACCATCTAACTGAAATCAGTGAGTCAGTGACTAGAAAACATGAACTGACCATCAAATGGACCAGTGAGGCAATGGGAATGAGCATCAGACCTGCGGGTTGCGGTTGGGGGTGAATAGCGCCCAGGTAGTGGGGAACAGGCAATGCCTGTTACAATGTCCAAGGGATGAATCACTCAGAGATTGCAAGAACTGCAGATGCTGGAGTCAGAGACAACACAGTGTGGAGCTGGAGGAACACAGCAGGACAGGCAGCTTCAAAGGAGCAGGAAAGTTGACGTTTCGGGTTGGGACCCTTCTACAGATTCTTCAGAATTTCTGAAGAATGGTCCCGACCCGAAAGGTCAACTTTCCTGCTCCTCTGATGCTGCCTGGCCTGCTGCATTCCTCCAACTCCACACTGTGTTGTCCAAGGGATGAAGATTTTTGTGTTATGCAGCTCTCCAGGTCAGAGGGTCTTGTTCTTATCGAATGTTGATGATAATCCTGAACCTTTTGCACTGATTTTTAAAGCTATTTTCTTATGTTCAAGTTCACCATGCAGAACCTTTCCAAGATGGTCTATTCCCCTGTATTATCACAGTCTGTGACCTGGAAACCATTACAGACCACAATGAGCAATAGCTCTTTTGTTTTTATGAACTCGTGGGAAACATCATCTTTCCTTCAGTGTCACCGGTCAGAATCTTGGAACCCCTTCCCTCGTGGCATTATCGATCTACCTACAGCACATGGATTGCAGCGGTTCAAGAAGGAAGCTCACCACCACCTTCTCAATAGCAACTAGGGATGGGCAATAAATGCTGGGCCCACATCCCGTAAATGAAGAAAGAAAATAATCAGTGACCCCTGATCCTAACCCAAGACATCCCATCTTAAGCCTTTAGTGTGATGTGGACAAGCTGAGTGAATGGGCAAACACATGGCAGGTGAAGTATAATGTGGATAAATGTGAGGTTATATACTTTGGCAGCAAAACCAGGAAGGCAGATAAATCATCAGGATATGGGAAAAAGCTATGGAGTTGGATAATCAGCCATGATCATAATGAATGACAGAGGCGAAAGGCCTACTTCTGTTCCTATTTTCAATGCTTCTGAACCTGACCCTGACCCTTCTCTGATGGAAACTCAGTCTTTTTTCTACTCACCTTAAAACTGTAGCCCTGGTCCACCAGGAACCTCTGTCTCTTTGCAGAGTAGGCCATCTCCTGTGTATCCTGAGAAACCAAGGAGTAGAAGAAGGCATTGTACTCCTCAGCCACCATCCCTGTGAGGCACCACAAGATCCAGGGCAAACTCGTGAGAATCAGGCAGAACATAACAAATGAGTCTCATAAGCTCTGTGGTTTCTAAATGGATGGGCTAGCTTCAAGCACCTGACTTGCAACTAAATTAGAATCAGTTCTAATTGAAGTTACAAAAATTCAATAAAAATCGAAAGAACTGCGGATGCTGTATAAATCAGAAACAAAAGGAGAAATTGCTGGACAAGCTGAGCAGGCCCAGTGACCAGACCCAAAACATTAACTCCGATTTCTCTTCACAGATGCTGCCAGACCTGCTGAGCTTGTCCAGCAATTTCTGTTTCTGTCACAAAAATTCAAAGTGCTGGAGAAACACATCCAGTCTAGCAGCATCTTTGGACAGAATAAGAGTTAACACGGAGTCAAATGATTCTATAGACCTCATGTCACTGAATGTTAAGTTAACTTGCTAAACTCAGTGTCACAAATGATGTGAAAGCTGCAGTCATAAGAGTAAAGCCACAGAGAGAGTTCAGATGCACACATAATACTTTTTTAGTCCTGGCACATCCAGACGTGAGCTGTGGTGAACAATTCAACAATTCACTGGCGCAGGAAGCTCAAAGAATACCCAAACATCAGTGCAAAAGATAAAGTGTGCAACAATCTTCAGCCACAAGTGCTGAGTGGATGATCCATCTCGGCCTCCTCCATTGGTCCCCCAGCATGACAGCTACTGGTCTTCAGCCAACACAATTCAATGCCATGTGACATCAAAGAATGGTTGGAGGCACTGGATATCACAAAGGTGATGGGCCTTGACAACATTCCATAAGTCATGCTGAAGACGTGAGCTCCAGAAATAAATGCAGCCCTCATTAAATTGTACCAGTAAAGCTACAACACTGGCATCAGTGGCAATCTGTCTGCTGCACAGAACACAGGTCAAATCCAACTTAATATACTCTCAATGTTGTCAGGGGGTAATGCCACTGGGCTAGTAACCCAGAGACCCAGACTAATGCTCTTGGGACATGCGATCGAAAGCACCATGGCAGGTGTTGAACTCGAATAAAAATCTAGAATAAAAAAGTTAGCCTCACGGTGATCATGCAACCATTGTCGATTTGTAAATACCCATTCTGTACACAATTGTCCCTTAGGGAAGGAAGTCTACCATCTTTCCTTGCTCCTTAAACTGCACTCCCCAAACCTACGTCCACTTCCATCTAGAAGTCCATGAGCAGAAGATACATGGGAACCGAAAAAACTGCAGATGGTGTAAATCAGAAATAAAAACAGAAATTGCTGGAAAAGCTCAGCAGGTCTACCAGCATCTGTGGAGAGAAATCAGAGTTAACGTTCAGGTTGAGTGACCCTTTCTCAGATACAGGGGACCACCACCCCCTGCAATTTCCCATCCACGCCATGCACCATCCTGACTTGGAAATATATCGCCGTTCCTTCAGAGTCGCTGGGTCAAAATCATGGAATTTCCTCCCTAAGAGCATCGTGAGTTACCTACAGCATATGGACTGGAGCAGTTCAAGAAGGCAGCTCACAACCGCCTTCTTCAGGGATTAGGGACAGATAATAAATGCTCATCTAGCCAGTGGAGCTTGCTTCTCATTAATGAATTGAAGAAACCCAACCCTGCACACTGGCAAGCAAGCCCCCTCACTCACCTTTCTTTGCCCGCAGGACTCTGCCCAATCGCTGGGCCTCCTGCCGCCTGGATCCTCCATGTGATGATATCTGTATCAACACATTGGCTTCAGGGAGATCAAAAGAGGTGTCGCCAACCTATCAAAGATCAGACTATCAGAGTCACTTCACATTCACTATCTCACCAACAGCGTAGTGAATGGTAAAAAACTAGCTGTTCACCAACACGGGGCACCACCTACATTTCACACACCCAGAGCACCCACCCACAGCAACACACCCATCAACTCCGAGCAGTAACACCCAGCTTCTTTCCCCATTTACCTTGGAGATAAAGATGGTGTTTATTTTTGGGTTGTGAGTGAAGTTCTGCAGAATCTGCATCCTCTCCCCCTGTGATGTTGGGCCGTAAATGTAAGGTCTGAAATTGAAATACACAGGGACATGAGTAATTCTAAACCTCAGCCCAACCACTTCACTTTGGCCCAAAACCACAAAGTGCCTGAACAGCAGAAAGCACAACTTGCTGGGGATTCTTGCAACAAAGGCAACCTGAAATACCAGCCATGTTTAAAAACCAGCAGAGAGAACCCTGCCCAATTTCCACCTCCCCTCAGTGAGAACCCTGCCCAATTTCCACAACTCCCAATGAGAACCCTACACAATTTCCAACACATCCACCCCCCCACCCAGTGAGAGCCCTATACAATTTCCATAGTCTCATCTCCCGCACCCACAACCCCAACACTTTCACCACCACCCTCATACCTTACCCATCTTCACTGTCACAGCCAAAGGCCATCTCTTAAGCCTTATTAACTCTCTGGTCACTGCATTTTAGCGAGATAGGTTTCATGTTGAGCCAGATTTTTTGAGGCTGTACACAGAGCTCACTCAGCCATTATTTGGGCATTGAAAATAATGTCTACTTTGAGCAAAGCTTTTCATCTTGCACTCATCAGGATAATTTGCAAGCAGACTAGTGTACAACAGGATCAAATTTTATACGATATTAGAAAAAGGTGCTCATTCGTTGACAAGTTGACTCTGATTGGTACAGGTGTCATACAGAATCTACCAGTTAGATAATGACTGACAATTAACCAGCATGCTTTGTTTAAATTTAAACCAGGCAGCATGACTCGAACTGGTTAAGTCATTGCCCTGAGGAGTGAACCAGAGAATGGCTATCTTCTATTTTGTTAACTTGAAACAGAAATAACATGCACATGCCCGTTCTGTCTGCCAGGAGCAGAGCCTTCTGTATTAATTGATGTTACTCCCAGCTATTACTTACTTGTTCAGTTTGATTGCATACTCTTTGAGCGCGAATACATTGTCTGCAAACACTATGATCTTGTCATTCCTCCGCTCATGGAAGCGAATCAAGAACTGACAAGCTCTGAACTTGTTGGGGTTCATCACATAAAGCAGCATCCGTTTCTTTGTTTTAATTGCGACATATTCTCTGTAAAACTCGGGTGACATTGGGCACCAGACCTACACAACACACCAAGTGGACAGAAGAAAAGTCTTGCATTTATATAATGACCACTGACGTCTCAAAGCTGTTTACAGCCAAATAGGTTTTCCTGAAGTGCGGTCATTGCTGTAATACAGGAAAAGCCACAGCCAGTGTGTGGTGAACAAACTCCCACAGTCTGCATTTTGATAACAACCAGATCTTTTGTTTTTGCGATTTTTATTGACAGCTAACTTTGAGCAGGGCATTGGACAGAAAATTGCCTGCTTTTCTTCAAAACAGTACCATGGGATGTCACACATCCATAAGAGCAGTGAGCTAGGGCCTCAGTTTAACTTCTGATTTGAAGTGGCAAAAAGCCAGCACCAAGTCTCGACTTCCGAATATCTCCACCTGTAATCAGCAACTGCATACATTGCAGCTTTCCATAAACAGGGAGGAGGAATCTAAAAAGTTTGGAGGGGTGGTAGAAGAGTGCTCAAAGCCATCAGTGCTCATCCTATTGCTTAGACAGTGCAGCCTTGAGCACAGAATGACACAGATTAATGACAGTGGTCGCCCTTCTACAGAAGGATGTTGTTAAACTGGAGAGGGTGCAGAAAAGATTAATCAGAACGTAGGGAGAAGCTGTATAGGTTGGGGCTTTTTTCCCCTGGAGCGTCGGAGGCTGAGGGGTGACCTTATGGAGGTTTATAAAATCATGAGGGGCATGGATAGGGGCAATAGTCAAGTCTTTTCTCCAGGGTGGGAGAGTCCAAAATTAGATGGCATAGATTTAAGAGATAGTAGGAACTGCAGATGCTGGAGAATCTGAAATAACAAGGTGTAGAGCTGGATGAACACAGCAGGCCAAGCAGCATCAGAGGAGCAGGAAGGCTGACGTTTCAGGCCTAGACCTTCATTTTCTGAAGAAGGGTCTAGGCCCAAAACGTCAGCCTTCCTGCTCCTCTATTGCTGCCTGGCATAGATTTAAGGTCAGAGGGACAAGATATAAAAAGGAGTCGAGGGGTAACATTTTCCACACAGAGGGTGGTGCGTGTATGGAACAAGCTGCCAGAGGAAGTGGTGGAGGCTGGTACAATTACAACATTTAAAAGGCATCTGGGTGAATATGTGAATAAGATGGGTTTACTGAGATATGGGCCAAATGCTGGCAAATGAGACTAGGTCAGATTGCGATGTATGGTCGGATGTATGTAAGGGTCTATTTCCGTGCTGTATGACTCTATGACCAGCTACCTCAAAGACAACTAGCATTTCTATAGTGCCTTGTGTAACCTCAGCATATCCAAAATGCTCTGCAGTCAATGGGGTACAATGAAGTTGAACATAGAAACAGGCATCGGCCATTCAGCCCCTTGAGCCTGTTCTGCTATTCAATGAGATCATGGCTGATTTGTGGCCTAACTCCATCTACCTGCCTTTGGCCCATATCCCATAACACTGTTGCTCACTCTCTCTCAGATTTAAACTTAACAACTCATTCAGCATCCACTGCCATTTGTGGAAGAGAGTTCCAAACCTCTCCCACCATTTGTGTATAGAAGTACTTCCTAACATCTTTCCTGAATGGTCTGGCCCTTATTGTCAGACTATGCACCCAGTTCTAGAGTTGTTCATGACGGTCATAATGTAGGAATTGTGTAACAGCCAATTTACACATAGTTCCCATAAACAATAGCAATACTAACTAGATTATCAGCTTGCACATTCTCCAAATATGCCTCATACACTCAGTCAAATTCTCACCCAGTTATCCTCAATTCACATATAGCCATCATCAGTTGCTTAGTTCCATTTGGCCTCAGGCATCCCTGCCAAAACCCACTAGATAATGGCACCTGGAGTAGGACCTAAACAAAGAATACAGAAGTAGGTGTGTTACCCACTGAACCCTGACTGGCAATCTCATCACATCCTCAGGGCAGTTGACACCATCACACTGAAGTGTGGTCATTGTTTTGTTAACAGAAGTGGTGGCTAACTACACCAAGACTCTGTAAACAGGAAGTGAAATGTTAATTTACTTTGGTGACAGTGTTGAGAATTTTGGCCCAGGAGATCAGGAGAACTCATTTTCCTTTCATTACTATCTGCCGATCTGACAGTCCTGCACCAGCCCAGAAGAGATTCAATGAATGTGTCTTTCTGCTAGCTCTTTATAATGCTGATCTCAATCCTTTCTCCTGACGGAATCAACTCTGGGTAGGAGGCAGCTCAAATGTGTGAGGTGTCTCTTATTACACTGGCCAAAGAATTAACTTTACATTAAAAGGTTATCAAGGGAGGTGCGTAATGCAGAGCTGATGCCACAGTCAGTTCAGCCACAATCTTATTCAATGGCACAGCAAACTCAAGGAGACAAACGGTCTAGTCCTGCTCCTAATTTACAGGCTCCTATGTCTGTCTGTATAAAATTCATGGTCAAACTTCAAAGGGAAGGAAACCTTATGTCCTTATCCAGTCTGTACATCTATGTGACTCCAGTCCCACACCAACACCGTTCAGAGTTTGAACTTCCATCAAACGTTCCCTAGCAAGACATTCAGTTGAATCAAGCAGTCCTTTGTAGCCACACATTCTCAGGGCAACTCGGGGATTGGCAATAAACTCTGACCTTGCTTGTGATGTCCATCCACATCCTGAGTGTGAATGAAAATAAAGCAGCAACTGGGTGACACTGACTGTGAACACAGTGGAATACAAACGCCTGCTCTCTGCATTATTAGTCCCTTAACATAACTATTCCACAATTGTACTGTCCTGGATTACACTAAAACAACACGCAGATAACAGTCTGCACATACCTCAGAAAAATTACTTATAATTTGTTCTAGTGAGGTCATGTGATTCCTGGGAAGACAGTTATTTTATGAAGAAAGGTTGAGCAGGCTGGACTTGTACCCCACTGGAGTTGAGAAGAAAGAAAGGTGATCTTATTGAAACCTATAAAATCCCGAGGGAAACTAGCAGGGTGGAGCTGGAAGGATCCTTTTATGGGAGAGACAAGAATGATGGGACATGGGTTAAAAATAAGGAGTCTCCCATTTAAGGTTCTCTAGATTATTACTATTTTCTCTCAGAGGATTGTTAGTCTGTGGAACTCTCTTCTCTAAACAGTGGTGGGAGTAGATCATTGAATGTTTTTGTTAGGTCTGAGTTAAGGGGTAGAAAGGAAAGTTCAGGACACAATCTGTTCAGCCACAGTCTTATCAAATGGCAGAGCAGGCTCAAGGAGCTCAATGCTCCTGACTTGTATGTTTGCAGCTTAGCTCTCCGTAATGAGGGAGCAGACCTCAGCATACTTCGTATTGCCAATGTCACTGTATTTTTGGGTGCTACCATCCATAACCTTCTAAGAAGGTTCTTTAGGGGCTTATGTGGTCTAGTGTGTGGGATGAGAGCCGCTTGCTTGTCTAATAAGAAGAGTCCTGTAAATTAAATTTGATGTACTTTATTGTGTCTCCTCAGCTATTTGTAAGTTATAAAATTCGGCTCTACATTACAAGGACTGTTGGGAAGATCAGATCTCAGGTCTGTCTCCCACATGCTACCGAGTCCACATTACGTTATCTCAGTGGGTGGTGTTTACTGTACGCAAATGGGTATTAATCCTTTCAGGTCTATATAAACTGTACTGACTCCTCTAACTGTGTGTGGAAGACTCACCTCAGCACACTGCACTTTTGCAATGTAACCACTGTTCTGCAGCTCCATCCAGTTGGCTTCAAAGAGTTTTGGTCCAATGAGGAAATTCAGGTCGACAATTTTGTCATCTTCCCGGACCAACGTGGCTGTCAGGCCCAGTTTGCAGTGAGCTTGTACAATGGTCAGAACACGACGGAACATTTTTGCTGGAACGAATGAACAACTTGGATCATCAGTATCAACACAGAAGCTGAGTACATATACATCAGTCAGTGAATGAGCAGCACACTCAGGTTCCTGGTGCTAGAAAGGATCACAATATGGGTTTGATGTCATGGTGCAGGAGGGAGGGAGGGCTTTAGATTCCTGAGGCATTGGGCAGTTCTGGACCTAAGAGCTAGATATGAGCTCAGTAATAATGGCAATCAAGGAGGGGAGCATTTTAGAAACAGTGACCGTAACTCAGTTAGATCTAGGATGGTTGCTGGAAAAGATAAGGATGGACCAGGAAGAAAATCTCTAAACTGAAGAAAGTTTAATTTTACTCAAATGGAGGCAGGGGAGGACATAGCTGGTGCCCTGGAAATAATTTTCAAATCCTCTCTGACCCCAGGTGAGGTCCAAGAGGACGGTTAATGTTGTCCTGCTATTATAAAAGGGAAGAAGAAATAAGCCAGAATATAACAGACCAGTCTGTCTCACCTCATTGGTGGGGAAGTTATGACTTAGAATTCTGAAGGTTAGAATACAATTGCGTTAAGACAATGATTTAATCAGTGATAGTCAGCCTGGATTTGTTAAGTGAAGGTCATTTGTGACAAATCTGGTAGAGCCTTTTTTGAGGTGGTAACTTGGGGTTTGATGAGATCAATGCATTTAATGTGTCCACATGGAGTTTAACAAGGCATTTGTTAAGGTACTTCATGGCATACTAGCCAAGAAAGTAAGAGCCCATAGGATCCAAGGCAAAGTAACACATTGGATTCAAAATTGGCTGAGAGGCAGGAGGCAGAGGGTGATGGTACAGGGGACGTTTTTGTGACTGCAAATCTAATTTCAGGGGGGTACTGCAGGACTTGGTGCTGGGGCTCTTTCTGGTTGTGGTATACATTAATGATATGTCTGAAATGTAGGAGGTATGATTGAGAAGTTCACAGACAACAAGAAAATTGGTAGAATGGCACTGGTCAGAATATTGGCAAATGTAATGCAAACCAAAAGCAAGAGGCAATGCACTTTTGGGGGGGACTACACAAGGCCGTGGATTACACAATGAATGGTAGAATCCTGAAAAGTACATTAACATGCATATCCTCAAATCCTGATGGTAGCACAGTGGGAAATAAAATGGTTAAGAAGGTACTTGGGATTTTTGCCTTTATTAGCCAAGACACGAATCCAGGAGCAGAGAGGTTATGCTGGGACTGTACAAAACATTGGTTAGTCTACAACTGGTGTACTGTGTGCAGTTCTGGTCACTACATTATAGGAAGGATCTGACTGCATGAGAGTGAGTGCAGAAGAGAATTAGCAGGATGCTGCCTGGACTGGAGGGTCTGAGCTATGAGGAAAGATTGAATAGGCTATAATTGTTTTCCTTGGAATAGTGAATGTTGAGAAGGGACCTGATAGAGATGTACAAGATTATGAGAGCCATGGATAAGATGATTAGGAAGGCACTTCTTCTATCAGTACAGGGGTCAACAGCCTGGAGACATAGAGTTAAGGCAAGAGGTGGAAGGCTGAAAGCAGAGTTGAGAATTGTTTTAACACAGAGTGGTGGGAGTCTGGAACTCATGGCCTGACAGATTGGTTGTGTCAGAAATTCTCATAACTTGCAACGCCAAATCCTCCAAGAGCTAGAAAATAGGAATAGCGCAATCACATCTTTGTTGACAGGCACAGACATGATGGACCAAATAGCCTCTTTCTGTGTTGTAAACAACAGTCTTCTCTCCCCATTACACAAAGCATCCCCAAAGCACGCTATGCTTAAATTTCCATGCAGCATTCCCACAGAAGAGAGTGAAAACTGCTGCACTCAGTTACTTTGCGCTGATCGAAATGCTGCTTTACTGCACACGTCATCCTTTGGCTGTGGCTGCCCTTTGATAGGCTGTGTCCTGTACCACTGTCATTACCTGGAATTGTGTGCACCTCATCAAGCAGCATCAAACCCCATTCCTGACTTTTCATCCACTCCATCACTCGCTCTGCTTCCCAGGAACGTTTGGTTGTGTGCCCCAACATTGAGTACGTGCTGATGGCAATCGAGCAACCAATGGGCTTGTCCTTGGCGTCTGAGGTGAAGCGGCAGATTTGGCTATCGTCAATGGTTGACCACATTTTGAACTGAGACTTCCACTGCTCCACAGACACAGCAGAGGTACAGAGGACGAGGCATCTCTTCCGCACTGTGCAGGCTGCTGTCACTCCAACCAGAGACTTGCCAGCACCTGAGGGCACAAGACGATCCACATTAATACATCCAGTGATTCAGAACGATCCGCAGATAAGCTACATCATGCAACATTTTAAAGCACCTCCGCACATCACAAACCCCAGTCACTGCTTTATTTGCAGAAACAGGTCATGCTGGTATTTATTCTCCATTTGAACACCCTCACATATTTCCTCAGGTAACTCAGAACTTTATTGTGGGCATAACAGACAACTTGCAGATTGTACATATGACAGGCCAGAGAACCTATACTTCATGATGCTTGTTGAGGAATAAATACTGACCAGGATCAATAGCTAAAAACCACAGGGCTACTTTGCACATATAGGGAATTAACCCAGCCTGACAGCAATGCACTGTCGGAGGGTCAGTGCTGAGGGAGTGCCGCACTGTCGGAGGG
>NC_063338.1:96212485-96221777 GCF_021869965.1 Rhincodon typus
GTCGGAGGGTCAGTGCTGAGGGAGTGCCGCACTGTCGGAGGGTCAGTACTAGGACAGTGCCGCACTGTTGAAGGTGCCATTATTCAAAGAAGAGATTTGACTGAAGAATTGCCTATTAGTGAGTGAAATTGGGAGGGATTGGGATCTGTATTCGGAAGGATGAAATTAAAATAGAACTTCCTCATGAGACACTCAAATTCTCAAATTGTAAAGCAGGGCTCCTGGTTAAAACAGACAGCTGTGATCTATACAGCCAGCAGGACAAGCAGACAGAGAACGTGACAGTCTGAACAAAGCCTGATACTTACCACAGGGAAGGACAATAACTCCTGACCTGGCACGGCCATTTCCAAACATCTTTCTTAAGCTCTTCTCCTGATAGGGCCTTAGGACGGCTGTGGGCTTCAGATCGATGTTAACATCTGGGTTGATGGTATCATTCCTGAAGTCGTACTCTGCTAGTAATGGGTATTCCATGTGAATACACCGTTTCTGCAGCTCCTCAATCATTTCCTATGGGAACATTTTGTTTAGAAACAGACTCCTCCAGACTAGAAAACCATGAAAAACAAAGGAGCAAACAAGAGTGGAACACATTTCACAGCGGGGTGCATCGCATTTACAGTCTGGGGTCAGGGTGGCCTAGTTCCAGACCAACAGAAAAGAGTTATATGTAGAGTGACAAGTTTCAAAAGACAGTTTCCATTGGAAACAAGAACACTGGAATTAAATGTGGCAAAAATGGGCAGGAAGTGCATCCAGAATCAAGCAATTTAAATTTAAATTGATACTCCAGCCTTGAAAATAAATCTAATAATCACTGGTTCAGTCGAATTGCCTGAGCACTGCAGAGTCAGGACCCTCTAATTCAACATGGATGCAATAGAAACAAAGAACTGCTGATGGTCGAGATCTGGATTAAAAATAGGAAGTGCTAGAGAAACTCAGCAGGTCTGGCAGCATTGGCATTGGTGCTAAAGAGTCATTTCAGACTTGAGACGTTAACTCTGCTTTTCTCTCTATAGATACTGCCAGACCTGCTGAGTTTCTCCAGTATTGTCTATGCTTGTTTCAACATGGTTACATTGAGCTTTACAATACAGAAATAGGCCATTCATACAGACTCCCCTATGCTGCTGATTCTGCCTTGAACAAGCTCCAGTCGCCATTATCTTGCCTCATCCAACCAATGTAAACTTTAAATCCTTTCTCCAGTGTGTTTACCGAGCCTTTGCCTGAATGTTATTAATATTGTTCTCCTCGATCAATCTCTGTGGCACTAAGTTCCACACGTAAACCATTCTCCCGAATGCCTATAGGAATTATTAGTTGAACAAAGTTATAAATCATCACCTGCTTCACTTCGAAGGACACTGTCTGCAGTTCCTCCTCCTCCTCCTCCTCTTCCTTATCCATTTGTTCGTAGAAGTCCAATAAGTCTGCGGGAACATCTGTTTTACTTTGTACGGGGTCTGTACTCTGTGATGTTGAAGCTGCTCCATTATTCTGCACAGCTTTGGACATCTGTGGAACAGAAGGCTGTTTGTGATTGTTTGGACAGAATCCCACAATTCCAATTCTTGACAAACCTCAGAGATGCCAAAAATGACCATTTTAATGGCAAATTTACCAAATTGTAGATAATTGAGGAAGGCTAAATTCAACATCAGCTGCCAATGCCAGTAAGACAGGCCAGAGAATCTATTTGTCATAATCCAGACCTGGGCTAAAAGTTGAATCAGAAAATGTGATTGATGCAGCAGCCCATCCTCAACTAAAACTAACTGATTTTACTGGGACAGGTTTGAAGGAACTTTACGCTGTACCTGTCTAACAAATATCATTAAATATTCTGAGGAGGTAACTTGGTGTGCAGATGGTGGTGATGAAGGATGCAGTCCAAAAGTACTTCACGAAGGCTTTTGACAAGATCCTACATTGCAGACTGGTCAAGAAAGCAAGAACCTACAGGATCCAGGATAATTTGGCAAACTGAACACAAAATTGACTTAATGGCAGTAAGCAGACAGTGATGGTCAATGGGTGCTTTTGTGACTGGAAACCCGTGTCTAGCAGTGTACCATAGGGTTCAATACTGGGTCCTTTCCTGTTTATTTTATCACTTGTGGGATGTGGGTGTTATTGGCTGGGCCAGTATTTATTGTGTGTCCCAGTTACTGTTCAGAAAATGGTGGTGAGCTGCTTCCTTGAACTGCTGCAGCCCATGTGCTGTAGGTGGACCCACAATGCTGATACAGAGTCAGTTCCAGGACAGTAAAGGAACAGCAATATATTTCCAAGTCAGGATGGTGCTAAGCTTGTTGAGTGTTGTTGAAGCAGCACCCATCCAGGTAAGTGGTAAGTATTCCATCACACTCTTAATTGGGCGGTATTTGGCCGGGTTGGATTTATCCTGCTTTTTGCACGCAGGACACATGTGGGCAATTTTCCACATTGTCTGGTAGATGCCAGTGTTCTAACTGTACTGGAACAGCTGGACTAAAGTAGCAGCAAGGTCTGGAGCACAAGTCTTCAGTACCATTGCCGGAAGGTTTCAGGGCCCACAGCCTTTGCTGTATCCAGTGCCTTCAACCATATCTTGGCATTTACGTACAGTGATTTGAATTGGCTGAAGACTGGTATCCATGATACTGAAGATTGCTGCAGCAGCTTCAGCCTTATCTTTTTCAGTGACATGTTGGTCTCTGCCTTAATTGAGGATGGAGTCTCATAGTCCAGTGAGTTGTTTCACCACCATTTACGACTAGATCTGGCAGGACTAGACAGCTTAGATCAATTAGTTGTGGGATCACTTATCACTTCCTGCTAATGCTGTTCAGCACACAAGTAGTCCTATTTGACACCTCATTTTCAGGTATGCCTGGTGCTGCTCCTGGCATGCCCTCCTGCACTCTCCATTGAACCAGGGTTGATCCCCCGGCTTGATGGCAATGGTTGAGTGGGGGATATGCTGAGCCATGAGGTTGCAGATTGTGCTGGAGTACAATTCTGCAATATTGGTGGCCCACAGAACCTCATGGATGGCCAGTCTTCAGTTGCTAGATCTGTTTGAAGTCTGTCCCATTTAGAATGGCAACAGTACCATACAACACGATGGACGGTACCGCTTTGTGGAACACCTACGCTCAGTTCGCCACAAACAACTGCACCTCCCAGTCGCGAACCATTTCAACTCTGCCTCTCACTCCCTGGACAACATGTCCACCTTGGGCCTCCTGCAGTGCCACAACGATGCCACCTGAAGGTTGCAGGAACAGCATCTCATATTTCGCTTGGGAACCCTGCAGCCCAATGGTATCAATGTGGCCTTCACAAGCTTCAAACTCTCCCCTCCGCCAGCCGCATCCCAAAACCAGCCCTGCTTGTCCCTGCCTCCTTAACCTGTCCTCCCACCTATCCACTCCTTCCACCTCAAGCCCCACCCCCATCTCCTGCCCCCATCTCCTAATTATAGACTAGTGAGCCTGACGTCAGTGGTGGGGAAGCTGCTGGAGAAGATACTGAGGGATAGGATCTGTTTACATTTGGAAGAAAATGGGCTTATTAGTGATAGGCAGCATGGTTTTGTGCAGGGAAGGTCGTGTCTTACCAACTTGATAGAATTCTTTGAAAAAGTGACAAAGTTGATAGATGAGGGAAGGGCTGTAGATGTCATATAAATGGACTTCAGTAAGGCGTTTGATAAGGTTCCCCATGGTAGGCTGATGGAGAAAGTGAAGTCGCATGGGGTCCAGGGTCTACTAGCTAGATGGATAGAGAACTGGCTGGGCAACAGGAGACAGAGGGTTGTAATGGAAGGGAGTTTCTCAAAATGGAGAACTGTGACCAGTGGTGTTCCACAGGGATCCGTGTTGGGGCCACTGTTGTTTGTGATATACGTAAATGATCTGGAGGAAGGTATAGATGGTCTGATTAGCAAGTTTGCAGATGACACTAAGATTGGTGGAGTAGCAGATAGTGAAGGGGACTGTTGGAGAATGCAGCAGAATATTAGATAGATTGGAGAGTTGGGTGGAGAAATGGCAGATGGAGTTCAATCCAGGCAAATGCGAGGTGATGCATTTTGGAAGATCCAATTCAAGGCGAACTATACAGTAAATGGAAAAGCCCTGGGGAAAATTGATGCATAGAAAGATCTGGGTGTTCAGCTCTATTGTACCCTGAAGGTGGCAACGCAGGTCGATAGTGTGGTCAAGAAGGCATACGGCATGCTTTCATTCATCAGACGGGGTATTGAGTACAAGAGTTGGCAGGTCATGTTACAGTTGTATAGGACTTTGGTTTGACCACATTTGGAATACTGCATACAGTTCTGGTCGCCACATTACCAAAAGGATGTGGATGCTTTGGAGAGGGTGCAGAGGAGGTTCACCAGGATGTTGCCTGGTATAGAGGGTGCTAGCTATGAAGAGAGGTTGAGTAGGTTAGTTCTGAGGAAGGGTAACCAGACCCAAAACGTTAACTCTGTTTTCTCCTTCACAGATGCTGCCAGACCTGCTGAGCTTTTCCAGCAACTTTGTTTTTGTTCTTGAGTAGATTAGGATTATTTACATTAGAAAGACGGAGGTTGAGGGGGGACCTGATTGAGGTCTACACAATCATGAGAGGTATAGACAGGGTGGATAGCAAGAAGCTTTTTCCCAGAGTGGGGGACTCAATTACTAGGGGTCAGGATTTCAAGCTGAGGGGGTAATATTTTAAGGGAGATATACGTGGAAAGTTCTTTACGCAAAGGGTGGTGAGTGCCTGGAATGCGTTGCCAGCGGGGGTGGTAGAGGCGGGCATGATAGCGTCATTTAAGATGTATCTAGTCAGATATATGGATGGGCAGGGAGCAAAAGGATACAGATCCTTGGAAAATAGGCTCAGAGATAGTAGGAACTGCAGATCCAGCTCTGCACCTTGTTGTCTTGGAAAATAGACGACAGGTTTAGATAGAGGATCTGGATCGGCGCAGGCTTGGTGTCCGAAGGGCCTGTTCCTGTGCTGTAATTTTCTTTGTTCTTTGTACTAGCCTCATCCCGCCTCCTTAACCTCTCCGTCCTCCCAGGACCGACCTTTCCCCTCCCTAACTCCCCACCTACACTCACCTTTACTGGCTCCATCTCTGCCTCTTTGACCTGTCTGTCTCCTCTCCACCTATCTTCTCCTTTATCCATCTTATATCAGCCTCCCCCTCTCTCCCTATTTATTTCAGAATCCCCTTCCCCTCCCCCATTTCTGAAGAAGTGTCTAGACCCGAAACTTCAGCTTTCCTGCTCGGCCTGCTGTGTTCATCCAGCTCTACACCTTGTTATCTCAGATTCTCCAGCATCTGCAGTTCCTACTATCTCTGTAACAATCTTGTGTTTGTGCTGTGTTACATGTGACCCCACCACACTGTTCTGTATCTGTAAAATCTTCCTTACTGTCCTGTTTTGTTACCATTACTTGGATAAATTATGATCTCTCTACCTTAATTATTTCATACAGTTTTGAATTACCTATAACTTTGGTTAGACCCTCAGCATGCGACTCTTATACCTATCATGTTATTCCAGTCTTTTGGTTTGTCTCCAGCACCACCTTATTTTTAATTATTTGTAATTATCTCTGTGCCTCATTTAGTTGGATTGGAGGTCGTGCCTTCACGTGTTGTTCAGCTGCTGACACTTCACTCACACCGTCTGACACTTCAGATCACAGGCAGGGATTTATCATTCAGCACTCCACTCACATCATTTGTATGGTCTATCTGCCCTTGATATCTATCTCCACCCATGAATTCTGTGTTGTGTGTGCTTCTCTCACTTCACTTGACGAAGGGGCTATGCTCAGAAACCTTGAGATTTCACAAACTTGTTGGACTATAACCTGGTGTCTGTGACTTCTGACTTATGTTACTGTGTTGTTACATTGATAATGCGTATCTCTTGATTATCCGGATTATTTGATCAACTGGCACACTCCTGGTCCCATAGGTGCTGGATAATAAAACATTTGCTGTATCTGCAACCAGCAGACTGGCAAGGATGAGGTCAACTACATTTTCCCCTTTTGTTTTCCCTCACCACCTACCCCAGACCCAGTCTAGCCGCAATGTCCTTTAGGACCTGACCAGCTCGATCAGGAACACTGCTGCCGATCCACTCTTGGCGGTTGAAGTTCCCTACCAAGAGTACGTTTTGCACCCTTGCCAACTTCCTGCAAGTGTTGTTCAACATGGAGTACCACCAATTTATTAGTCATAGAGACAGCATGGAAAGAGACCCTTCGGTCCAATTCGGTCATGGCGACCAGATATCCTAGAAAAATCTAGTCCCATTTGCCACTATTTGGCCCATATCCCTGCAAACCCTTTCAATTCATATACCCATCCAGATGCCTTTTTGTTGTAATTGTACCAGCCTCCACCCACTTCCTCTGGCAGCTCATTCCATACATACACCCAGCATGTAAAAGTTACCCCTTACGCCCCTTTTAAATCTTTCCCCTCTCACTTTAAACCTATGCACTCTAGTTTTGGACTTTCCTACCCAGGGAAAAGACCTGGGCTATTTACTCTATCCATGCCCCTCATGCTGAGGGATGACATTCATATACATTAATGATGATGTGTACATGTAATGAGAATGTGTACAGCAATGATCTTGACTTGCACGTCAAAGATATGATCAGTAAGTTCACAGATAACATTAAAATTGTGTGGTAAATAGTAAGAGGAAAGCCTTAGACTACAGGATGATATCAATGACAAATAGAATTTAATCTGCAGAGTGAGGTGATGTATTTTGGGAGCACTAATAAGGCAAAAGAGTACACAATGATTGGAAGGACTTGAAGTACAGAGGACCTGAGGGACTTTGGTGTGTATTCAAGGATCCTTGAAGGCAGATGGGATATTTGCCTTTATTAGCCAAGGCACTGAATATAACTACAAGGAGTTTATGATGGAGCTGTATATAACGTTAGTTAGGCTGGAGTGCTGTGTGCAGTTTTGATCACCACACTATCAAGGATGTGATTACACTAGAGATGGTGCAATAGAGACTCACTATAATGTTGCCTGGAATGGAGCAATCCCACGATGAAGACAGACTGGATAGGCTGGGGTTGTTTTCCTTAGAGCAGAGAAGGCTGAGAGGGGACCCGATTGAGGTATATAAAGTTATGAGTGGCAGAGATAGGAAAAAAACATTTCCTCTTAGCAGAAGGTCAATAACTAGGGGAAATGGATTGAAGGTAAGGGTCAGAATGTTTAGAGGGGATCCAAGGGTGGAGGGTATATGCAGCTCACTGCCTGGAAGAGTGGTAGAGGTGGGAATCACCACCATTTCAGAAATATTTAGAATATATACGTAACACCATAAAATAAAAGGCTACAGGCTAAGTACTGGAAAATGGGACTAGAATAGATAGCTGCTTGTTAACTGGCACAAACATGAAGGGTGTCTTTTGGTGCTGTGAAATTCCATCCCATTCTGTACTTGTCCTGGGAGTGTTTTACTGGGACAGTGTAGAGAGAGCTTTACTCCGTACCTAACCTGTGCTGTCCCTGTCCTGAGAGTGTTTGATGAAACAGTCCAGAGGGTCCTATTGTCTGTATGCAACCAGAGTCAAAGGGGGATTGAGGGATAAACTAAGAAATTGTTTCGATGGATTTTCTGGGCTTTGTGATCTTTGCAGGTTTTTCAAATTTCCAGTGTTGAATTAATCAAGATCTGGAATCCTCAATAACCTTCGCCCAGATTGCAGCATCATACCAGCAAAGGACATCCACTTACCAACATGGCAGATTTACTGGAGACTGTGCCCATAATGAGTTCAGTTTCGTCACCTTCTGCTGTCCTCAGGCGACAGTTCCTTATGATATCATCCTGCAACAACTTCTGAATCACATCGGGATGTGTGCTTTCCACAAAGTATCTGTCCATTAAGGAGATTCTCAGTCAAACCAAACTATTTTCACACTAACTACTACCTCAAACTGGATAATTTGGTGCAGCACTGTTTTTTTTATTGATCCTCATTACAGTGCAGCACAGCCTCAGTACCAACCCTTTGACATCAACTGATCTTCTCATACCAATTCAGAAAACTGTACATTGGTGGAGGCCATTTGCCCCATCACCTCCATGCCAGCAACAAAGATCTAATTACTGTAATGCCTTTTCCACCTCTAACTCGAGCCTTAGACTGTGGCAATACAAGTTAATATTTAAACACTGTTTCAATGCTGATTCAACCATCTTTCACAGAGTGAGATCCAGACTCCTCAGTGAGAGATCATTCTCAGTTAAAAAAAAACCCACCTCACCTCTCTTACTTAAATCTATATCTCCTGGTTATTCAGTACTCTATTAGTGGAAAAAGTATCTTCCTATCCACCCTACCTATGGCCACAGACGGCAGATTTCCTTCCCTAAAGGACATTAGTGAGCCAGATGGGTTTTTACAACAATCGATAGTTTCATGCCCATCATTAGACCCTTAGTTAGTTGAGGCCGAACCAGTTTTCACGTAATTCCAGCATTATGTCCCTGCTATTGTATTTGATACTTTGGTTTAAATAAAGGCAAGTATTAAAGGACTAGACAGGGTAAATGTAGGAAGGATGTGAGCCTCTGGAATCCTCTGCCACAGAAAGCACTTGAGGCCAAAACAGTGAATGCTTTCAACGATGATTCAGATTTAGTTCTTAGGGCTAAAGAGAAAGCAGAAACCAGGTACTGAGTTCACTGATCAGCTGTGATTGCACTGAACAGCAGAACAGGCCTGAATGTCCAATAGCATATTCCTGCTCCAATTTTCTGTATTTTTAAGTATTCCATTATCCCTTTTCAGTGCCACCTTTAGGGATATATGGAAATGTACACCAAGATCCCTTTGATCTTCAGTACTTTCCAGAGTCCTACCATTCATAGTGGATCCCTTGCTTCGTCAGTCCACCCAAGTACATTGGCTCTCACTCTTCCGGTTGGAATTCCTTGTGCCACTGCTCTGCCGAGCTGAACAGTCACCTGATATCCTCCTAAAGTTTAAGGCTATCTTCCTCCCTATTTACCAACCCACTAATTTCCACGACATCCATAAAGGCCTTGATTACACCCTCTATATGTAAGGCCAAAAGAATAATGCACAAAACAAGGTGCTGATCCGCAGCACTCATTCAATGCTGAGCTTTCAATAGTGCGGCGCTCCCTCGGCACTGGCCCTCCGACAGCGCGGCGCTCCCTCGGCACTGGCCCTCCGACAGCGCGGCGCTCCCTCGGCACTGACCCTCCGACAGCGC
>NC_063338.1:96221787-96227970 GCF_021869965.1 Rhincodon typus
TGACCCTCCGACAGCGCGGCGCTCCCTCGGCACTGACCCTCCGACAGTGCGGCAACCCCTCGGCACTGACCCTCCGACAGTGCGGCAACCCCTCATTACTGACCCTCCGACAGTGCGGCAACCCCTCAGCACTGACCCTCCGACAGTGCGGCAACCCCTCAGCACTGACCCTGGTTACTCCCTCATCAGCTAACCCAGACCCAGTCTAGCCGCAATGTCCTTTAGGACCTGACCAGCTCGATCAGGAACACTGCTGCCGATCCACTTGTGGTGGTTGAAATCCCCTACCAAGAGTACGTTTTGCACCCTTGCTAACCTCAGTGCTTCCTGCAAGTACTGTTCAACATGGAGTACCACCGATTTATTAGTCATAGTGTTGTACAGCATGGAAAGAGACCCTTCCGTCCAACTCATTCATGGCGACCAGATATCCCAGAAAAATCCAGTCCAATTTGCCAGCATTTGGCCCATATCCCCGTAAACCCTTGCTATCCATGTACCCATCCAGATGCCTTTTAAATGTTGTAATTGTACCAGCCTCCACCACTTCCTCTGGCAGCTCATTCCACACACACACCACCCTCTGCATGAATAGGTTACCCTTTAGGTCCCTTTTAAATGTTACCCCTCTCACCTTAAACTTACACCCTCTAGTTTTGGACTCCCCCACCCCGGGGAAAAGACCCCGACAATTTACCCTACCATACCTCTCAGGCCGAGGGATGACAGTCACATACATTCATGATGATGTGTCCATGTCATGAGAATGTGTCCAGTAATGATCTTGACATGGATGTCCAAGGCACGATCAGCAGGTTCATAGATGACAGTGCAGCATTCCCTCAGTACTGACTCTATGACAGTACAGCACTCCCTTAGTACTGACCCTCCAACAGTGTTGTAAAGGTCAGGATATTACTAAAAAAAAAACTTGAGAAAGAACTTATGAGCGTATCCTACCTGTTGTGTTTCAGGACCAATTTCACCTTGCCGTAACTAACAGTGCACAGCTGTAGGAACAAACACAACAAAGATAATTCACATTCATCTTTCCACCAGAAAAATTTCATTCCCCTTCCCCGCCATCTCCCGGGACGGGGCCCAACCTGGCCTGGATAAGGCAAGTGGTTCTAAGAACACATCTGCCCCGTTTAACAATCTCTCAATCACTGGGTCCCTATTGCAAACTGGTACACACAGTGTGTGAGAGCTAGGTAAGATTTTCTGATATTTTAAATCACTCCATTGCTTTGGTTGAGCTGTGTTAAAGGGATGAGATAAAGACAGATTGTTGTGAAGACACATTTCAAACCGAGGGAGCGATTGTTCCAAAGAAGTCTATTTGATTCAAAACATTAACTTGGTCTTTTGCTCCACAATGCTATTGCACTTACTGAGTTTCTCTAGCATTTTCTGTTTTCTTTTCAGATTTCAACTTTCTGCTTTTATTGTATCTTGATATTGCTTATCAGATCTACAAAGACCTTCCTGTATGTGCAAAATATACAGTCAGCCCAAGAATACGATGGCATAGTGCTTCTGACATTAGACTCACAATACCAGAGTCTGAACACTCCAAGTCCCAATACGACAAGCTGACGAACTGAACATAGTAAACCTTCTGGACAGGGCATCAGGTGAAATACCACGCAAACCTTGGGCTGTCACACAAACCCAAGTGGCTCACTAATGTCCTTCAGTCTTCACATAGTCTGGTTCATGCTCATACTACTTCATAACAAAGTCCAGAGCAACTGGCACTGGGTGGCAAATACCCTGCCAAGCCAGTGTTGTGAACTCAGCAACCAGTACTGAATAGACACAAAAACAGAAATTGCTGGGAAAACCCAGCAGGTCTGCCAGCATCTGAGGAGAGAATTCCAAGTTAATATTTTGGGTCCAGTGACCCTTCTTCAGAACTATCTATAGTGAAACATTGAAGAAAGGTATCTGAAACCAAAATGTTTACTCTGCTTTCTCTCCACAGATGCTGCCAGACTTGCTGAGTTTTTCCAGCAGTTTCTGTTTCTGATTTCTATTATCTCAGTTCTTTGGTCTTTTTATTTAGTATTAAATAGAAATTCACCTTAATGAACTGTACGATCCCTTCAGGAATTGATGTCTTGCTCAGTTTCTGCAGATACTCGATAATATCACTTGTTTGTAGCCCGACACTGACTGCCGCGTACAGGGAGTACGCTGTTAATTTATACTCATGCGTGTGTGTGGGTCTGCACACTGGCTCAGCAATGGCTACCAGGAAGTCTTGTGCATATTTATAAACTGGAGAGAAGGCTTCAAGGAAAACGTGTCCATCTGGAGCCTAAAGACACAAAATTTAAAAAGCACAATTAAAACACCCCATAAATGAGCGAAGCTGTGTATGCAACTGCGACCAGTGAACCACAGGAGGTTATTCTGTTAACTGTGCCTGTGCTGGTGCTTTGAAAGTGATAGCCACTTAGTCCTCTACTCCCAGACCCTGTCAATGTCTTCAAGTTTCTTTTTGAAAGTTTCTATTAAATCATATTCCATAGCAAAAAAAACCTGCTCTACTAAAATGCTGCATTTCACCTCTCCTGCCATTCTTCGCTAATTATCTTCAATCTGTGTAGCTCTGGTTATTAATGCTCCTACCAATGGAAACATTTTTCTCTTTACTTACTTGATCAAGACCCTATAAAGACTTTTTTCCTGTAAATTTAACTGGGGACTGGAATGGAAAAAAAAAAATTGTTTTAAAACAAGGACTGCTGCATGCATACAGGTTTAGGTCAAAATCCTAGAACTCCCTACCTACGGGCACTGTGGATGTTCCTACACCAAATAGACAGTAGAGGTTCAAGGCAGCAACTTCTCAAAGGCAACTGGGGAAAGGAGTAAGTGAAGGCCTAGTCTGTGACAAGAACATACCATGAATAAATACAAAAAAAAAGTGCTTTCCCACTTATCTTTGTGTCAGATGCAAATTAGGTTACAATGGGTCTGCTTGTGCAAGTCATTACCAAGGACATTACCAAGCTGGGGTGCCAATCATTATTAAAGACACAAAGTGGTTGGATCCCAGACTGATCTATGCTACATTCCAGGGAAGGTGACAAATGCAGATTTGATAGCAATGTTTAAGATGCATTTAGTTAGACACGTGAACAGGTAGGGAATAGAGGGATATGGACTACGTGCAGGCAGATAGGATTCATTTATAATGACATCATGTTCAGCACAGATATGGTGGGCAAAACAGCCTGTTCATATACTATACTGTTCTATGTTGTATTCCACTAGCTGTAGTTTGCTAATTCAAAAATGACCCTTTCAATGTAACACTGTCTTGTCAGTTAGTCAATCCTGACACAAGCCACAGTTGCTGACTTACCACCCAAAGTGGTCTGGAGGTGTGATCCTCTTTTAGGCTCATCAGTGTCCTGTAATCCTTGGCTCCGTACTCATCTTCCTTAACCACAGTCTGCTCCACCTGTTTCCCAGCCGCAGAAGGGACAGCTTCCTGAGATTCGGTATCCATGGAAAGCTCATCCTCATCCTCTTCCTCGTTATCATAACGACGCTTCTTGAATTTTTTCTTGTCTGATGAAAAATTCAAAGGTGATTAAAGGCAGATGAGTAAAGGTAGGAAAGTAAATTGAAAGACGTTCACAAAAAGGTCAGTCAAGAGACATTGATGTGGAAAAACATTTCAGTTGGGATGTAATGTAGGAAACCGAGGTTAAAAACCAAAAGAGCTGTGGATGCTGTAAATCAGGAACAAAAACAGAGTTGTTGCAAAAGCTCAGCATCTGTGAAAAAAAAATCAGAGTTAACGTTTCGGGTCGGTGACTGAGTTTGGGTTCGGGTCTGAAGAAGGGTCACCAGACCCCAAATGTTAACTCTGATTTTTTCTTCACAGATGCTGCCAGACCTGCTGAGCTTTTGCAGCAACTTTGTTTTTGTTGAGGAAATTGAGATTGTCTGCTTTAGCAGGAACAACAGAAAAATGGATTATTAATTCAACGGGGAGAGACGAGAGAATACTGTGAAACAGAGAGATCAGGGTGTCCCCGTACAACTATCACAATAAGTTACAGAGCAAGTAATCAGAATGATTAACTCAAAGACTATAAATTCAAATTCCACCAGAGGAGTCTGACAACTTAAAGTGTCAATTTTGCAGAAACTCATCAGGTTTACTGGAAAGAAACTTGTAATACTACCCATTCCAATTTATGTATGACTGCAATTCTCCTCCATCCACCACCACAGCTGACTATCGCTGACCTGGCCCAGAAGTGTTGGAGGCCATCACACAGTTTTAGCAAACCATCACAAAGCAGCTCAGGCACATTATCGTTCCACCTCCAGAGGCTAAACTAGGGGCAGGACAAGGCAATCAGCCAGCAACGGCCAACATCCAGACAGTGAATAGAATAGTGCAGATTTCGGTTGGATAACCCAATATAGAAGCTGTTTCTAAAAGTGGAAGCAGGCACCACGTGCCAATTTTGTCAATAGATTCTCAAATCGCTTGTAAAATGACTTCAGTAAGAAAGAAAGCTGCCTGCTTGATTGGCACCACATCCACAAACATCCACTCCCTCCACCACCGACACTCAGTAGCAGTGGTGTGTACCATCTACAAGATGCCCTGCAAAAATTCACCAAAGATCCTCAGTCAGCACCTTCCAAATCCACCACCACTTCCATCTAGAAGGACAAGGGCAGCAGATACATGGGAACACCACCCCATGCAAGTTCCCCTCCAAGACACTCACCATCCTGACTTGGAAACGTATTGTTGTTCCTTCACTGTTGCTGGGTCAAAATCCTGGAACTCCCTCCCTAATGGCATTGTGGGTCTATCTACAGCACATGGACTGCAGTTGTTCAAGAGGGCAGCTCACCATTTGGGGCACCTCTCAAGGGGCAACTAGCAATGTGCAATAACTGCTGGCCAGCCAGTAACGCCCACACCCCATGAGTGAATAAAAAAAAAAAAATTTACAGTACAGAAGACTGTTTGAAACCTCCTAAGGAACCTGCCTCCACTACTCTCCCAGGCAATGTATTCCAAATCCTAACAACTGAGTAAAGAAGTTTCTCATCATTTCACTCCTAACTTTCTTGCTGACAAGTTTGAAATTGTGACCCCTAGTTATTGACGTACCAATTAGTTGAAACAAAATATATGTTTTATTAATCACAGAATGAGGGTGTTATTAGCCAGGCCAGCATATATTGCCATTCCCCAATTAGCCAGCAGGCAGTTAAGAATCAACCATATCCTTTTTCATCTTGGCAAAACTGTTCATAATTTTGAACACCTCAATATGGTCACCTCTTAAATCTTCCACTCCAAGAAGAATACACCAAATTTCTCATTGTAGCTAAAATCGCACATTGCTGGTATCATTCTAGTAAATTTCATTTAATTCTCCCTCGGGTTTTAACATCCTTCCTTAAATAAGGCACCCAAAACTGAACACAATACTCCAGATGATCCGGAATTTCTCTCTGCAGCTTGAGCGAGCTTCCTGTGAGTGAGATGATACAGTATTCCCTGACACTGTACTAGTGACTCCATCACAACTGGATATTAGGGCATCCTGAGGTCATGAAACACACTGTCCTTCAGTTAAAGTTAACCTGTTTTGATGGGACAGCTGTGAAGGACATTGTGTAGAAACTGTCAATCACCAAACACAACCAGCTTCGCAACAATCTGGAACTAGACTGGTTCAGTAAAAGAGAACAGAGGATATCGATATCAAATCTGGTACTGTTCACACACACAAAACAAAGATAGATGTGCACTTATACGGCATTTATCACAACCACTGAAATCTCAAAATACTTTGCAGTCAATTAAGGACTTTTTGAAATGAAGTTACTGTTGAAATGAAGTTACTGTTGCAATGAAGGAAACATAACCTACAAACAGCAGAAGTACAAAAACTAGACAATCTGTTTTTGCAATGTTGACTGAGGGATAAATATTGGCCAGCACAACAGGGAAAGCCCTCAACTGCTGTTCACCAAAATAGTGCCATGTAAATTTTTATACCCTCATTTGGGACCTCAGTTTAAATCTCCACTAATTGATGGACATCTGACATTGCAGCAGTTGCTACCCACTATATTAGGCTGAACAGCACCAACTCACTCCCAAAGCACACACAATCATCCTCCACT
>NC_063338.1:96252970-96281602 GCF_021869965.1 Rhincodon typus
GCTTGGCCTGCTGTGTTCATCCAGCTCTACACCTTGTTAGCTCAGATTCTCCAGCACCTGCAGTTCCTACTATCTCTGATACAAGACTAATTGGATATCTCCTTTGAAGAGCTGGCATAGACGCAGTGGGCTAAATGGCCTCCTTCTCCAATGGCTCTTCAAGAGATCAGCAGCTATGCCCAGGTAAGAATGGCAGAGATTGAACATGCTATTCCAGACCGTACAATGTTTGTGTAGCACTAGGCAGTGCCATTGGTTATCAGGACAGATACCTGTTCTACACTGAAGATATAATTAAATGTGTTTCTAAATTCCCATTCTGAACTCATGCAAAACTTTATCCTACTTTGCACCCAGGCCAATTTACTCATCTCTGTGCTTGTTGATCTACACCGTCTCCCAGTCAAGTTACTTAATTTTAAACTCCTCAGCTTGGTTCTTATACTCCCTCCTATGACCTTGTCCCTTCTTATCTCTGCAACATCTGTCAGTCCTACAACACTCAGATTTCTGCAATCCTTTTATGTCCCCCCAAATCCTTCACCGTCACCATTGGTAGCCATGCTTTCTGTTGCCTGACTCCAAGCTTTGAAATTCCCTCCTTAAACCTCTCCACCTTTCTCTCCTCTTCTAAGAGATTCCTTAACACTTCACCACTTAGATAAGCTTTTGGGGACCAGTCCTAATCTTGCCTTCCTGTTTCAGTGTTTGACTTTGCCGGATAGTATTCCTGTAAAACACCTTGGAATACTTGGTTAAAATAAAAGGCGCTGCGTAAATGCACGCTGATGTTTTAAGAGAGCAAAAGAGCACAGACATACTGGGCAGATGGGGTTAACCCCCAAGAAATAGCATATGCTTATTGGCAACAGAAAAAAAAACCTTCTATTTGCCTCCAACATAAGCAGGAGAACCAGAATGCAGGAAAATAGATTGAAAAATGTTTGAACTATTATTAGCAAAAATATGAAGTTAGGAGAGAGATTAAAAATTGAAATAAATAAAGAGAAATCAGACTGAAACAAAGATCCATCTGAAGCTCATAAAATGCGAGAAACACTCAGCCAGAATTTATTGGGAGAAACAAAGTTAATGCTTCAGATTGATCATGGCTTTACATAGATGCTGCTGACCTTCCGAGTGGTTTCCAGCAATAATTGGTTTTTCTCTCAGATTTTCAGTCTTTGTAATATTTTGCTTTTATCTTTAGGACACTATTCTAATGAAGTTCCTCTGAACAACTGAGCATTGTTATTACAGAGAGATTAAGGTTTGTTTCTGCATCACAGTATACAGCCCAGGGAGCTGCAAGTTTCCTTTCCTCTTGCAGTACATAGGCTCAGCTGACCGCACACATTATTTCAGTTCATAACTTTCTGCCAGCACTCACCTTTTATATCTCTGTGCACAATCATGTTACTGTGCAGGTAAGAAACACCTTCCAGGATCTGACGAGTGTACCTGCGAGTCACGTTCTCTGTAAGAGCACCATAGGCCTTCAGCTGGTCTTTTATTGAACCCTACAGAAGAATATTGTAATCCAATCACTTGTAAATTCCCTCCAGATACTGTTTTCACAGATTACTTAAACAGCGGTGTAGTGGTAATCTCATACGTCTGGCAATCAGACAAATGCTCAGGGGACATGGGTTCAGAAATCACCATGGTAGATGGTAGAATTTAAATTCAACGAATAAATCTGGAATTGAAAGCTACTTTCTGTGAATGGTGACTGTTAAACCCAAATGGTTCAGTAATCTTCCTTTAGGGAAGGGAACCTGCAGCCCTCATCTGGCCTGGCCTACATGTGACTCCAGAACCAGTGCAATGCAGTTGACTCTCAACTGTCCGCTTCAATGGCTGAGCAATTATTTCAGCACAGCAGTGATTCAGGATGACCAACAAATACTGATGTTGCCAGCAACAAAATACATGCCATAAAGTCATAAACAGATAACTTATTTTAGAATTACCACTTCAAGGTCTCCTGAATATTCAAATTTTTGGACTGGAAAATTATGCTTGTAGCTGTGATATCCCTTTACAAGTTAGCAAGGTCCAGTTGAAATACTGGGCAGACTAACTGCATGATAGGGGTTTTGATTTTTGCAAACAGAGTAAACTCGTTCTACCTGAGGTTTATAGGTTTAACAGTAGGGTGCTATCTTTTATAATAAGAGCCTTTTTTCAGTGTAATGTTATTTTGTTTTACCATGAGCTACCTCCAGCTTATATGTTAGAAAGCAGCACCTGAACAAAACAGCATGTTTTTTTTATTCAACATCTCTTTGAAACAAAAAATAATTTTACTGTTTTCTCCTCCTTTAAAACTTACAAAGAATCAAAAATATCTATTTCCTAAACTGACAAGGATCCCAAGACTGACCTTTGGCTTTATGGCTGTAAATACCTGCTAAACAGAAAACTTCTCATTTACAAGAAGTCTGGTGTGCTGTTTTTGATGCTCATTTTCCATTTAGCCTCACTAATCGATTATTCATGGTCTCCATACATTATACTTATGACTACGTTGTAAGTCCTGATGTCAACTTGCCAGGCACCAAGAACAACTGTACATGCACTCTCAGCCCCAATCAAAAGCACCGGGAACAAAGCTTCCTACACTAAACATTTATTTTCCCAGGGAAATCTGCAAAACTTGAGAGGTCTCTGTATTTGCATTTATCAGCAATTTACAATAGTTCAAAACTGCTTCTCCATCTTTATTTCTGGTGTCTGATAATTTAGTAACCTGTGTGGAGATACATTTATTGACAGTAATGGATGAAGTCAATCCAAATTTGCAGCCTGGATCTGTTAATAGCTTTTGAACTGAATCATCCAGGGCCGTGGCTTTGAAAAACCTTGGAAAAATTTACAAGTCACTAAGTGTTTTGCAGTAAGACAGAATTCTGACAGATGCAGATCCTGAAAATATACATTGTTTAGAAAAGAATGATGAATCACAGCCTACCATTAACAATGATAGTTAAATGCCTGCAAAGAACCAAGTAAATTTAATGAGAACAAGAACGTTTTTGTTTTAATATTCATTCAAGAGACATGGGCATCGCTGGCTGGGGCAGCATTTATTGTCCGTCCTAGTTGTCCTTTGAGAAGGTGGTGGAGAGTTGCCTTCTTGAATCGCTGCAGTCCACGTGCTGTAGGTTGACCCATAATGCCCTTAGGGAGGGAATTTCAGGATTTTGACCCAGCGATAATGAAAGAACAGTGATACATTCCCCATGGTACACCAATGGGGTCATCCATCTCAGGACTCACTGCAGAAGCAGTCATGCAAAGACTAGAACACACCACCCTCACCTGCATTCAACCTAAACTGTGGATCAGTACGTAGACAACACATTTGTCATTATTAAACACAACAAATTAGAAGAGACCCACCACCTCATCAACAGCGTATTCGGAGGGATTAAATTCACAAAGTAAGAAGAAAACAAAAATTACCTTCCGTTTCTGGACGTTAGAGTTGAGCGTATGACCAACGGTGAGTTCCAAACCTCAGTATACAGAAAAGCAACCCATACAGATCAAATCCTCAGCTTCCACAGCAACCACCCCAACGTCCACAAACAAAGCTGCATTAGGACACTATTTAAACAGGCCAGGACACACTGTAACACTCCAGAACTACGCCAGAAAGAGGAAGAACACTTATACAAGATCCTCACTTTAAAACGGATATCCCCGCAATTTCATCTGCAGATGCCTACTAAACAGGCAACAACAGGAGGACACGGTACACCATAACACACTGGCCACACTGCCCTACATCAAGAACATATCGGAACTGACAAGACTCCCAAGACCACTAGGAATCATGGTGGCCCACAGCCACTCTACCACAAACACAAGGATTAAAAACCCCATTCCCACAACATGCAGAATGAATGTGGTTTACAAAATACCGTGCAACGACTGCCACAAACATTACATAGGACAGACAGGAAGGAAACTGGCCATCAGAATACATGAACATCAACCGGCAGCAAAACGGCACAACAAAACTCTCCTTAATATCGGTACATTCAGACAATGAAGGCTATCAGTTTAACTGGGACAAGGTAACCATAGTAGCCCAAGCCAAACATAGACACGGACGGGAATTCCTACAGGCATGGTTCCCCACCCGTAATGCAATCAACAAACATATAGAATTGGACCCCGTATACAAACCCACACAGATCAAAACTGGAAATGTCACTACTCACCATAACAGACCGGGCAGTATAAATTCCAAGAATAACATGGTTTCATCGGAGGCTCCACTGATGATGTCACCTAGCATGGTGACGAAACGTCTGAACGAGAACAAGCCAGTTCGGCGAGCAAGTCAACAACCTCATCCATAACCCGAGCTACAGATCTTTGTCAGAACTTTAGATACATTTCCGAGTCAGCGTGGTGAGTGGCTTGGAGGGGAACTTGCAGGGGTGGAGGTTCCCTGTATCTGCTGCCCTTGTCTTTCTAGATGGGTTGTGGGTTTGGAAGGTGCTGTCTGAGGATTTTTGGTGAATTTCTGCAGTGCATTTTGTGGACAGTACACACTGCCATTACCGAGTGTCAGCTACGGAGGGAGTGGATGTTTGTGGATGCGGTGTTAATCAAACTGTGGTGTCACTGATTGCATCTACAAACGCGTGCTGTCCCGATGAGTGGTGATAATAAATGCAGCCTTTTTGCGAACATGAAATCTTACTGTACATTTCCTGAACACTTCAGAACCATAATTTTTGATCAGACACATCCTAGCTTCAACATTTCCCTTTAAGAAATTCTGCTTTTCCAAGTATTCTCAAGAAGTCTTTGTCCACCAGTTCAAGTAATCATTAACTGATTGTCCTGGAGTTTTCAAGCCATGTACCAAATAACAGAATTAGGGAAGACACACTATGATAATGAATATCCAGGATTTTGTTTAAGCTTACCCCTGGCATATACTCCATAAAGATAGAAAGAGTTCTCTCTTGAGGGTCTCTCAAACAGCCATAATACTGGACAATCCTTTCATGGTGCAGATTCTTTAATAACTGGATCTCACACTCAAGAGCATTCACCTCCTGAAAATAAGGAAAAATCAGACAGTTAGAAAATACAATGCACGCAATACACAGAAAGGCTTTTAATATGAATACATAATCGTAATCAAAAGGCCACTGCTGATAGGGCCTCCCATCTCAGTGCAATTTCTCCTCCACTGACACATGCCCCACCTTTCAGTAGGTCTCCTCCCATCAACACACACTCCTACAACCAAACCCACGCCCCACAAACACCCCTACCGTCAGCACAGCCCTCCACACCTCAACTTCTGTCAATGTGGCCCCCATGTCTCACCCTCCAACGATACAGACCCCACACACTTCTCCCTCCGTCAATGTGGCACCCCTACACCCAGCGCCCTAACACTCCGTCAACACAGCTCCCCAACTCTCCCCTTCCACGAACACTGCTCCCCAATTCTCCCATTGATCCATTACCACTTGCATTGTCTCATGCAGCCACCCAGTAATAGTGCCCATGCCTTCTCAACATGCAATGCAATAATCTCACCTTGCTGGTCTCAGGACTGTCTGGGTCGAACTGAACTTGTTTCACTGCCAGTTCTCTTGCTGTGTCAGCATCATAACACAAATAGACCCTGCCAAATGCCCCTTGGCCCAGCAGCTTGCCCAGTCTCCAATTTGTCGGCGCCCTTGGAGCTACAAAACATGAAGCCAATTTTAGAAAATGAGAAAGGAGAAATGTGAACTTTCCACCCTCACATGTCTGAGTAGTCTAAGTTCTCGCAGCACCAAACACATGCCAAAAATGCAGCCACTTTAGCTGATCTTTGAGTTGCCCTGCTGAGTATCTCTTGCTGTGACAATGTACATACCACAAGACTCTCCTGACGGCACACTGAGTAAGGGGATTATCCAATGTTCCTTTTAAAATATGTTTGGTCACGGAAAGTGGCATTGCTGATAACTGAGACATTTATTACTCATTTCCAATTGCCCTCGTGAAGGCAGTTGAACTGCTGCAGTCCCTGTGGCTTATGTATAGCTACACTGCCAGAGGGTAGTGAATTCAGGCTTTGGACCTGTGACAACAAATAAATGGTGAGACAGATCAGAGCCTGACTTGGAAGTAAAAGTAACAGCTGATCTGGCACAAGCCCTTTTAGGGCTAAGTCTCTCTGGTGAAGCTGATAATTACTGCAAACACAGGGTTTGAAAGGACTGGAATTCATGCTTCTGATCACAACCTATGTTCATACAAAGATAAAATTAGGAGCAGGAATAGGTCATTTGGTCCCTCAAACCTGCTTCACCTGTAAGATCACACCTGATCTGTTTGTGGTTAGAATTCTACACCTACACCAATAGATTCAGATTCTTTCACATCTACACCGATAAAGATTCTTGTTAGGCAGGCTGTCAGACTAACTACCTCATTCAGAATATTCAATGACCCTACCTCCAATGTTTCCTTAAACAGAGATTTCCAAAATCACAACCCACTGAGAGAAAAGACTTCTGAACTCTGGCATAAAAGGGCGATCCCTCATTTTGGACTTGCTTATAAGAGAAATCGTCTTTCCCACATCCACCTTGTGAAGACACTTCAGGGTCTTATACACTTTAACCAAGTCACCCCTCACTCTTCTAAATTCCAGTGAAACAAGTCCAGACTGCCTGAGCTATCCTCATAAAAAAAACCAATGAAGCAAACCTCCTCTGAACAACCACCATTTATATTTGTCCCTAAATAATGAGACAAAAACTGCACACCATATTCAAGATGGATAGGAAAGGTTTAGAGAGATGGTAGCCAAATGCAGGCAAATGGAATTAGCTCAGTTTAGGAAACCTGGTCGGGATGGACAAGTTGGGCCAAAGGGCCTGTTTCTGTGCTGTGTGACTCTATATGGTCTCAACATTAATTTGTATAACTGAAGTATGAAAGCCTCACTTTTATGTTCATATCCCTCATAATAAAGGATAGCATCCCATTAGCTTTCCTAGTTATTTGTTGTACCTATATACTCGTTTCTGTGATTTATGAACTAGATCCCCCTGTACATTGGAATTCTGCAGTCATTCTCTGTTTAAGTAATACTGTTTCTTGCTGCTCCTTCCAGAGAGAACAACTTGGCATTTTCCTGCCCTGTACTCCATCTGCCAAATTTTTGCCCAGTCATTCAACCCATCAAAATGCATCTGCAACCTCATGTCCTCCACACAACATACTTTTCTAACTCTGCTTGTGTCACTTGCATATTTAAATATGATGCCATCACTTCCTTCATCTAAGTCATTAAAGCAGATTGTAAGAAGTTCAGATGTAGTGCAATCCGGCAACAATGAATCAGCAGCCTATTTCCATCGATATTGCAATAGGAGTTGGTGATTGCCTCCCTATTAGCAGCTTCACACGACTCTTACAACTCTTTGGAAAAAGTGGAGAAATTTTAATTCAAATCACCTGCAGAGCCAACACTGGAGATCTTTCGAACACCAGTCTGTTGCCTCCTTAATGAGTTCAATGGAACAACGGTTACATTACTGGATCAGTAATCCAGTGGAGACAGGTTCAAGTCTCACCACACCAGCTTCAGAATTTAAGCTCATTGGGTCTATCACAAAAAATGCTTCACAGCCAATGAAATATTTTTGAATGCATTCACTGCAGAGTAAAGATGTGTATAACATGTTAACATTAAATTTAGCACCAAGCACTGCTTAGCAGTACAGTCAAGAGCAGAGATGAAGCTTGATACACACCCAATTGTTCAGTGTCAGTATTAGAGTGCAGTGCCATAATCCGCACAACTTCATAGGCCACAGCTTGAACTCTGGAATCACAATAAGCCTCGTCTCATGGGGCATTCTACACCACCCTCCCCAACCCTCCCACCAAGCATGAGTTGAACCTTACAACGGCTGGGGGGGCTGATGTCCATGACGGACAGTGTTGGATTGTCGATGTCACTTCCCCTTCTTCTCATCCTGCTGTCCTCATACTCCGGGGTGAAAATACTGCTCCCGCTGCTGGTGCTCAGGGAATGCTCAGTGGGACTGAAGTTGACGGGTGAGCGGAAAGTGTTTCCATGAGTTCTTCTTGCCCTGGGGAATGTTTTACGACCTGCAGAGAGGGGCAAACACAAAAGCCCTGATATTAAGTATGGTGCAAACAGTCCGCTCCAGCAAGGCAGAACTGTGTTGCAAGATGTGCTTTCCAGAAGCTGATGGCAGGGTATATGTTGTGGAGTAGACACTACTGGTTCAGCCCTGACAGCACCAAGGATATGAAGGTCTGTCAGTCCGCTAAGGATACTGTCTGCAATGACTCTCAGGTAAGAAGTTGGAAGTACACAGATTCAGGTGCATAGATTCAGGAGACAGCACAAATTGACAAATATGGGGAAAGGAGAAGTAACATAAGACAAATGAAAAACCAAAGAGCTGTGGATGCTGGAAATCATAAACAAAAACAGAAATTACCGGGAAAATTCTGCAGGTCTGACAGGAGAGAAAGCGGAGTTAATTTTTCGTGTCCAGTGACCCTTCTTCCAAAATGACACATCTGTAAGATTAGGGCCACAGCTGTAAGGCTGAGGACTGGACACGTTGTGAGGTTAAGCTTGCTTTAAAAGCAGCAACACTGATCTGAGAGGGATCAATGGTGATAATGGGTGCCTTTAACGATGAGTGTCCCAAAGGCATGTTCAGAGAAATTTGAAAAAGAAACTCATGCACTGCTAATGTGCAGAAGGCCAATCATCATCTCAAAGAGATAGGCAGGCCAGTTCCCCCTTCCAATACTCAGTGTATACATCCAGATTTTCAACTTCAAATATTTGTTAAGAGGCTTGAAAATGCAGTAACCACCAAAAGCAAGTTGGGGGTAAATCTGAATTGCTGCCACAGCAGAATTAGTAAACAAAGCAGACTATGAATCCGGAATTAAGCGTGTGCAATTAGTAGACCTAGGGTTCAGTCCAAGGATTAAGGAGGGTTAGAAAGAGAGTTTTGGAAATAGCTGGCCAGCCTATCCCCAGAATTGGAAACAAATGTTGAATAAGGGGAGGGAGGAGTCAGAGATAGACTAGGTGAAGGTGAGAACAGGGAGGAAATAAGAGGCAAAATAGATAAACTTTTCCGATTCCGGACGAGAGAGGAAGCAGTGCCGATGCTGTCATCAATGAATTGGAGAAGGAGTTGTGGAGATGGACCAGAGTAGGACTGGAACGAGAAATGTTTCACATATCCCACAAAAAGACAGGCATAAATGGGGCCCATGTGAGTACCTATAGCCATGCCTTTGATCTGAAAAATGTGAGGGGAGTTAAAGGAGAAGTTGTGCAGAGTGAGAACGAGATCTGCCAGGCAGAGGAGGAAGGTGGAGGATGGGGATGGTTCAGGCTTTTTTTTCCCCCGTGAAGAAGTGGAAAGCCCTGAGACCATCCTGGTAGGGAATGGACATAGAAAGGGAGTGCACATACACGATGAAGAGGCAGCAGCTGGAGCCCGCAAACTGGATATTCTGAAACTGAAGTAAAGCGTCAGAAGAATCTCAGATCCAAGTGGGAAGGAACTGGATAAGGGGAGAAGAGAAAAAAAATTGAGTCATGGTAGGGCTTTAACCATTCCTTCGTCTGCGCAACTGGTTTTCTCTCTCTCTGGGCTCCATCTCCATCTATTATCCACTCCTCCTCCTCCTCCTCCTCTTCCCCACCCCATCTTCAGCAAATATACCAACCTTTTCCTAGCTAAAATCAGTTCTGAAGAAGGGTCATTGGACATGATACATTAACTCTGCTTTCTCTCCACAGATGCTGCCAGACCTGTTGAGTTTTCCCAGCAATTTCTGCTTTTGCGTTAGAAATAGAGTTGCTGCTTCAGATTGCTAGTCAGTGACTCCATGTTGGAGACTGCATGATGGGGACTCGAATGGATCCAGCAATGATGCCACACACAATGGCAGAAAATGCAAGGAACACTGGTTGGGCCAGCACTATAAGAATGACTCGCCCGAGATACTGGAAAGATTGCAGCTTATGGTAACAGACACCAGCAGAGATCACTTCCTGCTGGGGAGGGGAAAAGAATTGGCAATGAGAAATACCACAACACAGAACCAAGATAAAACACCCCACATTCAGTAACAAACAACAAGCAAGCAACTAATGTGTTAAATACTCAATTCAGAATCAAACAAAATGGGCAGTTGGTGTTTAACAACAGCAATCAAGGGGCTCTAAACCTGGGGAATAGGCCAATGCTCACCGTCACTGTAGTCATGGTGATGGTAGGAGATGTGATACCTTCGTGGATATGTCCCACCTTTCCCAATTTTCTCAAACGTTGGAATATCATAATCTGCAAGGAGAAACATTGGTCTGATTTTATTCAGAAATCAAAAGCTAATCTGCATTGAATTTTGCAGCACAGAAGCAGACATGCAGTCAACCAGGATCCTGCTGGATTATCTTCATATTTCACGTCATCTCACCAAACAGCATGTTCTTCATTTTAATTCACACTTGTGTTTAGTTAATCTCCCCTTAGTTACAGCTATACTGTTCTTAACCACACCATGTATGTATTAAGTTTCTCCTGAAACAAAGTCAGAAACTGCTGGAGAAACTCCGCAGGTCTGGCAGCATCTGTGGACAGAAAGCAGAGTCAGCTACTGGCTCCCAAGCGCTAACTTTGCTTTCTCTCCTCAGATACTGCCAGACCTGCGGAGTTTCTAAAGCAATTTCTGCTTTGTTTTATATCTCCAACACCTGCAGTTCTTTGTTCTTAAGTTTTTCCTGAACTCCTTTTTAGAAATATTCTCATCTATGTTCCACTAACGGGTTCCAGATTTGGACAATTCCACAAAGAGACATCTTCTCCACCTCTACACTATAAATCCCTTTCCTAATCTTACAGACCATCTCACCTTCAACGTTCTGTCTTCTATAGAAAAGGGTATCAGCCTGCTCAAACTTTCCTAGTTTTCAAACAAAAATCATGCATGGGTTGTGGGTAACGCTAACTATGCCAGCATTTGTTGTCAGAACCTTATTGAGCTGGAGACGGTGGTGGTGACCTGCCTTCTTGAACCACTGCAGTCCATGTGCTGTCGGGTGACCCACAATGCTGTTTGGAGGGAGTTCCAGGATTTTGACCAAGGAACAGTGATATATTTCCAACTCAGGATGGTGAGTGGCTTGGAGACGAACTTGTAGGTGGTCATGTTCCCATGTACCTACTGCCCTTGTCCTTCTGATGAAGGTGCTGTCTGAGGAGTCTTATTGTGTTGCAACAGTGCATCTTATAGATGGTACACTTTGCTGACACTGTGCATCAGTGTTGGATGGAGTGAATGCTGAAGCTGCCAGATGGGGTGCCAATCTAGTGGGATGTTCTGTCCTGGATGGTGTTGAACTTGCATGTCGATGGAGCAGCACCTAAGCAAGTGGCACATATTCCATCACACTCCTGACTTGTAGATGGTTGAACAGACTTTGGAAACACTGGAGAGGAGTTACTCGCATAATTCCCAGTCTCTGGCCTGTAGCCAGTGTATTTATATGGCTGGTCCAGTTCAGTTTCCGGTCAACGGCAACTTCCATGTGCTAATGCTGGGAGATTCAGCAATCGTAACACTACTGAATGTCAGGGGAAGACTGTTAGATTCTCTCTTGTTGGAAATGGTCATTGCTTGGTACTTGTGTAGTGCAAATGAAACTTGCCACTTACTGGCCTGGATGTTGTCCAGAGCTCTCTGCTTATGCACACTGACTGTTTCAGTATCTGAAGAATTGGGAATGGTGCTGAACATTGCACAGTCACGAGTGAACATCCCCACTTCTGAGCTTATGTTGGAGGGAAGGTCATTGATGAAGCAGCTGAAAATGGTTGGGCCTAGGGCACTAGCCTGAGGAATTCCTGCAGAGATGTCCTGGAGCTGAGGGGGTTGGCCATTAAGAATGAGAAATATCTACTTTTGCGATAGAAACGACTCCAATTGGTGGAAAATTATCCACCCAAGTCCCACTGACTCCAGATTTGCTCGTGCTCCATGATGCTACACTTGGTCAAGTGCTGTATTATAGAAACAAAAAAGGGACAGGAGCAGGCCATTCAGCCCCTTGAACCTATTCCGCCATTCAATCTGATCATGGCTGATTTAATCCTTAGAACTATACCTAACACCTACTTGAAAACATTCAATGTTTCAGCCTTAACCACTTGCTGTGGCAGAGAATTCCACAAGCTCCCCACTCTCAGGCAGAAGACACTTCTCCTCATCTTAGTCTTACATGGCCTACCCCATTTCCTTAGACTATGGCCCCTGGTTCTGGACTCTCCAGTCATCGGATACGTCCTTCCTGCCTTTACACTGTCTAGTCCTGTTAGAACTTTAATAGGTTTCCATGAAATATTGTCTCATTCTTCTAAACACGAATGAATATACAGCTGTCCTAAATGATCCAGTATCATTTTAGTTATGTGGAAATCAAAATTACATTCAGTATGTATTCTTGAATGCGAATCTACAACAAAGCCAAATAACCTCAGGTCTACAGGATGAGGAATTATACTCCATTCAAAAATGACACAATCTATAAAATCTTAACTAATGGAAAGAGGTAGACAGCATTCCAAAACTAGCCTTACATATACGTGAACCAAACAACACATTTTTAGCAGAATAACTTAGGCCAACAGTAACGTGGTAGTAACACAACTGGACTAGCAATCCAGTTAATGCACTGGGGACACAGCAACTGGAAATCAAATTCAATTAATAAAATGTGAAGTTGACAGTTCATCTCAGATGGTGACGATGAAGCTATTTTTGATTGCTGTAAAAATCCATCTGACTCACCGGTGTACTTTAGGGAGGGAAATTTGCTGTCCTTACCTGCTCTGGCCTACATGACTCCAGACCCACAGCAATGTGGTTGGCTCGTGGCTGCCCTCTGAAATGGTCTTACAAGTCACTCCTTTCAAGGATCATTAGGTATGAAAAGCAGCTGCTAGTCTTGCTAGTCACACCCATATCCCATGAAAAATAAATAAAAAACAAACCTGAAGGGAATTCATGGAAGCATTAATAAAGCAAAAGTAGACATTAACCCACCTAAAGCGATATTTGGATAGATGTGTCACTGTTCAAACATAAGGTGTCACTCAGTTAAGACAGAAATGAGGAAAAATCTTTGCTTATGGAGAGTATGAATCTTTGGAACTCTCTTCCTCAAAAGTTGACAGAGTCCTTGACTATTTGTAAGGCAGAGGTAAATATATTCTTGATAAGCAAAAGGGTGAAAAGTTATCAGGAATAGACATGAACATACAGTAATCAGATTCAGCTGTGAGCTTACTGAATGGCAGAATAGGATCGAGAGGTGTACAGACCCAGGCAGCTGAAGGTTCAAAGCTCACCTGAATAATCTTGATGATTATCTGGATAGCTCTGTGCCCTGGGCATCCAAGATTTAGGATAGCTATCACTGCAAAGTAAAATAAAGTGTTAGGTCTATGATGTCCAGTGAATAAAGTGTGGACTTTATATCACTAAAAATATCATACAGTTAAATATCAAAAATATTTTAAAAATGAATGTTTCGTAATACTTTTGGCATACTTGCCCATTCATCTTAAACAATAATTCAAAACGATACAATAGACGCAGCCTGACACCACTGACGAAAGCAGGGCTTCATTATCTCCTAAATCCACAGACCATATTGAATCACACTACTACCATTGATTTTTACAATGTGGAGGTGCCGGCGTTGGACTGGGATGGACAAGGTCAGAAGTCACATGACACCAGGTTATAGTCCAACACGTTTATTTGAAATCACAAGCTTTCAAAGTGCTGCTGAAGGAGCCAACTGACAGAGGAGCAACGCTCCGAAAGCTTGTGATTTCAAATAAGTCACTTGGACCATAGCCTGGTGTCATGTGACTTCTGACATTGAATTTTATAGTACAACAGGCGGCCATCACGGCTCTCCAAAGTCTTTCATAGAATCATAGAATCCCTACCGTGTGGAAACAGGCCCTTCGGCCCAACAAGCCCACACCCACCCTCACAGAAAGCCACCCAGGCCCGTCCCCCTGCAACCCACCTCATCTACACATCCCTGGACACTACAGGGCAATTTAGCACGGCCAATCCACCCTAATCTGCACGTCTTTGGACTGTGGGAGGAAACCGGAGCACCCGGAGGAAACCCACACAGACACAGGGAAAATGTGCAAACTCCACACAGACGGTCGCCCAAGAGTGGAATCGAACCCGGGTCCCTGGCACTGTGAGGCAGCAGTGCTAACCACTGAGCCAAAGTCATCCTGCTTTCCCTCTTCTGTCCCACAGCCCTGCAAAGCTTTTCTTCCCCTTTTTAACTATTTTCAGTCCAATTTATTTTGCAAAGTTCCCTTTCAGGCAGCATATCCCAGATCACAACTCAATGAGTAAATAAACCTCAACTCCCCTCTGGTTCTGAAGCTAATTGTCTTAAATCTGGTTACACCTGTGCCTGCCACTGAAACTAGTTGCTCCCTACATACTTGACCAAAATCCCCTATAATTTTTAACATGCCTGTTATATCTCCTCTTAATCTTTTCTGCTCACAGGCAACAATTTCAGTTCCTCCAACAACTCTATGTCACTGAAGTCCCACATTCCTCTGTGTGTTTATCCTGCCCCATTTTCTGCACGCCACTCTCAAAAGCTCCATTTCCAATCTGGGTTTTGGCCTAAGCATTAAGTCTTTGGCCAAGTATCTAATTTCCACACAGCAAACCAAGTTGAGAGTCCATAGGCTTGTGTTACACAGACAAGTCCCAGTGAACCCTCTTGCATTCTCCATTGTCACTGGTTCAGCAACAAGAATATTAGCTCATCTCTCTTCCCTTTAACCCAGTAACACTTCACAGCACTCCAAGTATGATCACAATGATGAATAACTCATCATAGGCTAAAGACCAAATCAAATAATTCATGTCCCATTATCATGGCAACTGGAGTCTGCTGTGGTCTCTGATGCTAACCACTTCAGGTCAATGCACAGCTCCTGCACAGGCTGATTTACATCCAAACTGAGATTAAAACATTTAATTGTTGAGAAAGGTGAAGGCTGAATGCCTCCAGTACAACTTCCACTTGAGGAAAAGAAGAGATAAATCATAAAATGAAAATGCCATTTCCCTTTGAGGAACCCTCAACCATGAGTACAGGAACTCTTGCAGCCTCACAATTATAAATAAACTCATCATGGTGAAGGTGCAATAGAGTTTCCATTTTCCTATTGCCTGGTCCTGTTACTCCAGTTGATGGATATAATAGGAATGTTTAATGACTTTAAGATAAACACATGAACATGCAAGTAATGGAGGGATACAGACTAAGGGTAGGCAGAAGAGATTAGTTTAATTTGGCATCATGTTCGGCACAACATCGTGGGCTGAAGGGCCCATCCCTGCGTTGTTCAGTTCCATGTGCTTTGCTGCTTCTAGGATATTACCAAACACAAATTTGTGATTGTATTTCCTACATTACGACAGTAACCACACTTCTAAAGAATCTAGTTGGCTGTAAAGTGCTTTGTGATGTCAGATCTTGTAAAAAGCACTACATAAATGCAAGTTAGCTTTATTTTTTCTCTGTGCTCATGCTTTGTCATAAAACGTACATTGCCCCTCATACATTGGGAGCATGGAGCAATCAATTGTGTACAGTTCTGGTTACCACACTACCAGAAGGATGTGGATGCTTTGGAAAGGATACAGAAACGGTTTACCAGAATGTTGCCCAATATGGGGGATTTTGGGTTATTTTCACTGGAACACAGGAGGTTGTGGGGCGACCTGATAGAAGTTCATAAGATTGTGAATGGCATGGATAGAGTGGAAAGTATGAGCCTGTTTTGCAGAGTGGAGGGGTCAATTACTAAAGGACACAGGTGCAGGTGGGGGTGGGGAGTTTAAAAGAGATGTGCGAGGCAAATTTTTCACACAAAGGGTGGTGAGTGCCTGGAATACACCGTCAAAGATGTGGAAGCATTGGAAAAGGTGCAAAGGAGATTTACTAAAATGTTGCCTGGAATGGAGGGAAGGTCTTACGAGGAAAGGTTGAGAGAGCTAGGGCTTTTCACTTTACAAGGACGAATGATGAGAGGTGACTTGATAGAGGTGTACAAAATGATCAGAGATATACTTAGAGCGGACAGCCAGAGACTTTTTCCTAGGGTGGAGGAAGCTATTAGAAGGGGACATAGTTGTAAAGTGAGTGGAGGTAGATATAGGGGAGACGTCTGAGGTAGGTTCTTTACTCAGAGCGCGGTCGGGGCGTGGAATGCATTGCCGGAGAGGGTGGTGGAGTCGGCCTCATTAGGGGCATTTAAGCGGCTATTAGATAGGCATATGGATGATAGTATAAGGTAGGGATGGAGGTTAGATAAACCTTAGGTTTAGGGTAAAGGTTCAGCACAACGTCGTGGGCCGAAGGGCCTGTACTGTGCTGTACTGTTCTATGTTCTAAAGGTGGGGGAGGAAGCAGACACCATAGCAGCTTTCAAGAAGCACTTGGATGAATATATGAATAGGAAGAAGGGAATAGAGGGATACGGATCCTGTAAGTGAAGACAGTTTTAATATGGAAGGGCCAAATATGTCAGTACAGGCTTAGAGGGCCTGTTCCTGCACTGTACTGTTCTTTGTTCAATCAGATCAGCCATGATCTTACTGAGTCATCTTTTTGTCTGCTCCTAACTCCAAAGTTTGGAAGTATTCCTGGCAAGTATTCAAGCATGAGCCTGTTCTGTTCTCCCTCTCCATCCGCAACGCATCCAAGAGTCTGACTAAGAAAGCAACTAGTTACTTTGCTGGAAGACATTTAAGACTGTGTAAAATATGATGTGGAGTTGCATCTGTTTTCAGAATGAAGTCAACATCATTGCAATAACTACATTTGTACAACACTTATAACATAGTCCAATTTTCCAAGTTACTTTACATGACTAGCAGGATTTGGTATGAGGTGGGATGACTTTACCTGTCTAAGGGACTGTCCAGAGATGGACAACTCCCTGATGCTGAATTCTCAGGGCTGCTCATCGACAGTGGGTCCAACATCTATCAAACAAACAATTACAAGTCAAACAAGATACCTTTGCTTGAAAAGGTAGAAAGGTAAGAAACATGTGCGGCAAGAAAGAAATGAGTTTGCAATGTGAGGCATCACTATTCAGGAATGGAGAAATCTGTTAGTAGTCGATGGACAAATACACCAGGTGGCCCAAATCTCAAACTAACACAGATGGGAATAGTTTCCTCATACCTGAAAAATCAAGGATCTTAGGAACAGAATTCAGCTAGTTGAACCAGTGACATCACTTTCTCCTCTGTGGCAGCTTTATCTTTTTAATTTTAACTATCCATCCTTTGCCACATCCGGTAATATCCTCACTTCGCAATGAAAATTGTTCATAAGAACATAAGAGCTAGGAGCAGGAGTAGGCCGTCTGGCCCCTTGAGCCTGCCCCACCATTTAATAAGATCATGGCTGATCTTTTTGAGACTCAGCTCCACTTACCCACCCGCACACCATAACCCTTAATTCCTTTACTGTTCAAAAATTTATCTAGCCTTGCCTTAAAAACATTCAGCGAGGTAGCTTCAACCGCTTCACTGGGCAGGGAATTCCACAGATTCACAACCCTTTGGGTGAAGAAGTTCCTCCTGACCTCAGTCCTGCATCTGTTTCCCTTTATTTTGAGGCTATGCCCCCTAGTTCTAGTTTCACCTGCTAGCGGAAACAACCTCCCTGCCTCCACCTTATCTATTCCCTTCATAATCTTATATGTTTCTATAAGATCTCCCCTCACTCTTCTGAATTCCAATGAGTATAATCCCAGCCCACTCAGTCTCTCCTCATAATCCAACCCTCTCAACTCTGGAATCAACCAAGTAAATCTCCTCTGCACCCCCTCCGTGCTAGTATATCCCTTCTCAAGTAAGGAGACCAAAACTGCACACAGTACTCCAGGTGTGGCCTCACCAGGACCCTATACAGCTGCAGCATAGCCTCCCTGTTTTTAAACTCCATCCCTCGAGCAATGGCAGACAAAATTCCATTTGCCTTTTTAATTACCCACTGCACCTGCAATCCTACTTTTAGCGAATCAGACACAAGGACACCCAAGTCCCTCTGCACAGCAGCGTGCTGCAATTTTTTACCATTTAAAACATAGTCCATTTTGCTGTTATTCCTACCAAAATGGATGACCTCACACTTATCAACATTGTACTCCATCTGCCAGACCTTTGCCCACTCGCTTAGACTATCTATATCCCTCTGCAGACTTTCAGTGTCTTCTGCACACTTCGTTCTACCACTCATCTTAGTGTCATCTGCAAATTTTGACACACCACACTTAGTCCCCAACTCCAAATCATCCATGTAAATTGTAAACAATTGCAGTCCCAACACTGATCCCTGAGGCACACCACTAGCCACCGACCGCCAACCAGAAAAACACCCATTTACCCCTACTCTTTGCTTTCTACTCACCAACCAATCCTTTATCCATGCCAATACATTACCTGTAATACTGTGCAACTTTATCTTATGTAGCAGCCTTTGGTGTGGCACCTTGTCAAATGCCTTCTGGAAATCCAGATATACCACATCCACAGGTTCCCCATTGTCCACCATGCATGTCCTCAAAGAATTCCACCAAATTAGTTAAACATTACGTACCCTTCATGAACCCATGCTGGGTGTTCCCAATGGGAGAATTTATATCCAGATGTCTTGCTATTTCTTCCTTAATGATAGATTCAAGCATTTTCCCCACTACCGAAGTTAAGCTAACTGGCCTATAGTTACCTGCTTTTTGTCTACTTCCTTTTTTAAACAGTGGCATCACATTGGCTGTTTTCCAATCTGCGGGAACCACCCCAGAGTCCAGTGAATTTTGGTACATAATTACTAGTGCATTTGCTATTTCCATCACCTCTTTTAGTACCCTGGGATGCATTTCATCAGGGCCAGGAGACTTGTCTACCTTTAGCCCCATTAGCTTGCCCAGCACTGCCTCCTTAGTGGTTCCAGGTTCTTGCACTCCCCATACTCTCTCAGTGCCGTGTGTGAAACAGTTTCATCTGGGTTTACTTTTAACCAGGGTTGGATTTTAACATTCTATTCCTATTCTGAATTCCCTTGGCCAAGGGAAAATTCGTCACCTGTTTACCTTGTGAACTATTTTCATTCTTTTGCAAGTGTCTCAGTTGGATCTTCCCTCAGTCTGCATAGAATTCCATCCAAATGTAAGCAGTCTCTTATCAGACTAAATCCCCTTCATCCGACGAATTACAAATATACATATATGGTGAGGCCCTTCCCATATCGCAGACAGTGAGCTGGTGTATTACTATCATTAGATAAAGCACAGATAGAGGGATCCTTACTTGGTCCATGCTTTCGGGAATGAATTCGCCTTCACTGTTGATGCTAGTATAGGATCCATTTCGTGCCACCTGCTGCTGCCCATCTGGAATGTACCCAGGTGGCGGTGAGCTCCGATCGGATGTATGCGAAACTGAACAAAATGCAGAGGATTCACAGTTAACACAAACCAATCCCACAAAACAAAGCATGATCCTTTTCTGATGAAGGGTCTAGGCCCGAAACGTCAGCCTTTCTGCTCCTATGATGCTGCTTGGCCTGCTGTGTTCATCCAGCCCTGCACCTTGTTATCCATGATCCTTACAATGCCCAGTTATCAACCATAGTGTGAAACATTAAAGTCAATGACAAAGGAAGCATCTGTTTCAAAGAGAGGTGATGGAAACGTGATGGGGGAACAGAGATTTACTGTAAAGACTGCACTTTCATGAGACCATCTGCCCTTGCCCAGAAGACAGTAGGAATTCCAGCCTGTCCCTGGAAGAACAATAGCTGCATACTTTCTGAATTAAACAATAACTAACTTCATGAGGGTTGGGCTTGGGACTGAAATAGAATCTATCAAATCTTAACATATCAGGATCCCATTAACCCCAGGACGAAGAGAGAGTATGGTGGTGAGATTGTGACAGTCTAATAGAAAACTTTTGATCCAAACAATGTTTCTGATTCTGGGTGGAAACACTTAAAGTCTTCCTCAGAAGTTGAATTTATCTTAATTACAGGAAAATGTTATTCATTCATGGGATGTGGACATCATTGGAAGGTTCAGCATTCATTGCCCATCTTGAAATGCCTTTGAGAAGGTGGTGGTGAGCAGCCTTCTTGAACCACTGTAGTCCATTTGGTGCAGTTAGAGCCACAATGTTGTTAGGGAGAGAATTCCAGGATATTGACCCAGAGACACTGAAGGAACAGCAATATATTTCCAAGTCAGGGCAGCGAGTGGTTTGGAGGGGAACTAGCAGGGAGTGGTGTTCCCATGCATCTGCTGCCTTCTAGAAGGCAATGGTAATGAGTTTCGAAGGTGCTTTCTCAGCAGCCTTGCAAAATTTCAGCAATGCATTTTGTAGATGGTACACACTGCTGCTTCTAAGCACTGGTGGTGGTGAAGGGAGTGAATGATTGTGATGCGTTGCCAGTCAAACAGGCTGCTTTGCCCTGCATGGTGTCAAGCTTCCCGAGTGTCGTTGGAGTTGCACCCATCTAAGCAAATGGGGACTGTCCCATCACACTCCTTATTTGTGCCTTGTAGATGGAGGGCAGGCTTTGGGGAGTCAGAAGGTGAATTACACACTGCAGTATTCCAAGCCTCTGATCTGCTCTTGTGGACCCGTGTTTATATGGCAAACCCAGTTCAGTTTCTGGTCAATGATATCCCCCCAGGATATTGAAGCCATCACGGAATCCATCGGCAATGTTTGGAGATGGTTATTACCTAGCATTTATGTGGTATGAACATTATTTGCTATTTTTCAGCCCAAGCTTTGATGTTATCCAGGTATTTCTGTACTTGGACATGAACTCCTTCAGGATCTACAGAGTCACATGATGCTGAACATCATGCAGTTCTCAGTGAACATCCCCACTTCTGATCTCATGATAGAAAGATGGTCATTGATGAAGCAGCTAAAGGAAAACTCCTGCAGAGAAATCCTGAAGTTGGGCTGACTGACCTTCAACAACCATAACCATCTCCCTGTAGGCTATGTACACGGGGAAGCGATGGCGTAGTGGTATTATCGCTAGACTATTAATCCAGAGACTCAGCTAATTCCATTCCGTCACTCATTCTAACCTATCTGCCCCCGATTGCACTCCTTGCTCTCAGATCCAATCCTAACTTTGTAATTCTCTGGCAAGATAGCACTGGAGCATGGCAACTTTTTGCATGTTGTCACCTTACACCAATTATAATTGTTCTATCTTTTTAAATCTCAATTTTAAGCCTGTCAGAATTACTCTTTCTCTGCACCTTCTCTGTAGCTGTAACATTATATTCTGCATTCTGTTCTATTACTGTGACATACTTATGTTAGGTATGATTTGCCCGAATTACATGTCAAACAATATTTTTCACTGTATCTCAGTACATGTGACAATAATAAAATCAAATCAAATCTAGCCTGCCGACAAGGGTGATGCTACATACCAGCTCTCGGATACCTCCACCTAGACCATGACACCACTATGGAACACCAACTATTGCGTCCACAACGATCACAATAAATTTCATATCACCTGTTGATCTGCCTGCCACTGCTTCTAAGCTTATAGTTCCCCAAGCCTGCACAGCCTGCTTCTATCTCCTTCCGAGGTCGACATGGCCCTCAGCTCTGGCCGACCTACCTCCTGCACTTCAAACTTCACTCCATCTTCCTTCCCACAACAGCAGTAGCGACCCCTCATCCTCACCAGCCAGCCCACCAGAATCCACATTCAAAGAATCAGTAGCTGCCATTTCCATTCCCTCTAGCAGGATGACACCACCAGACACATACACTCCTCCTTTCATGTGTCAGCTTTCCGCAGGGACCATTCCCTTTGGGACACCCTGGTCCACTCCTCCTCCATTCTCAACACCTCCCCAAACTCCCACAATAAATTGCCATGCAATCACAGAAGGTGTAAAACGTGCCATTTACTTCCTCCCTCCACAGTAGCCAAGACTTTGACACACCGTCCAGGTGAAGCAGCGATTCACCTGCACCTTACTTAATCTAGACTGCCGTACTCGCTGCTCACAATGTGGTCTGTTCTATATTGGGGAAACAAAATGCAGACTGGGCAACCACTTCACAGAATATCTAAATGCTGTGTGCAAAAATGACCCAGAGCTTCCTGTTGTCTGTCATTTCAAAACACCACCATGTACCCTATCCGATATCTCTGTCTCAGGCTTGCTGCAGTGCTCCAGTGAAGCTCAGAGCAAACTGGAAGAGCAGCATTTCATTTTCTGCTTGGGAACCCTGCAACTTCCTGGACTCAATACAGAGTTCAACAATCTTAGGGCCAAGCACCTTCTCCTATGTCCTTAACCCAATCCCCACATACCAGGCCTTATCATCACATGGACTTCTACCACAAACAAGTCATTGTCATCCAGTAACGGTCATTCTCAAAGGCTGCCCTGTACCCATGCCTTTGTCTGCTCAATTGTTTTTCTCTCTCTCTGGGCTTCACCTCCACCTATCATTTACTCCTTCCTCCTTCCCCCCTTCTGATTATATACCAGCCTTTTCCTAGCTACAATCAGTTCTGAAGAAGGGTCACTGAACCAAAATATAAACTCTGTTTTCTCTTCACAGGTGCTGCCAGACCTGCTGAGTTTTTCCAGCAATTTCTGTTTTTGTTTTTGATTTCCAGCACCTGCTGGTCTTTGGCTTTTTTTATACTCAGTTTGTGTTTTGGGGATGCAGGTTCAAATCCTGCCATGGCAAATGGTGGAATTTGAATTCAATAAAGAATCTGGAATTAGGGATCTAATGATGACAAAACCATTGTCAATTGTTCAAAAAACCCATCTGATTCACTAAAGGCCTTTAAAAAAGAAAATTTGCTGTCCTTATCTAGTCTGGCCTACATGTGACTCCAGACCCACAGCGATGTGACTGACTCTTAACTGCCCTTGGGACAATAAATGCTGGCTTAGCCAGAGATGCCCACATCCCCTGAGTGAAGAAAATAAAAGTATGACTTTCCCAAATTCCCACTGATTCCAGTTTTGCTAAGGCTCCTGATGCCACACTCAGTTGAATGTCACGTTGATGTCAAGGGCTGTCCCTCTCACCTCACCTCAGGAATTCAGCTCTTTTATCTATATTTGTACCAAGGCTGCAATGAGGGTGGGAACGGAGTTCGCTGGTGGAACCCAAACTGGGTGTCAGCGAGCAGATATTTCCTGAGTAAATACTTAAATCTAAACCTTAGAATATCATTGAGCACTTTAAGAACTGCAGACATTGTTGCGCAGAAAGGGAAATAAGAGAATAGGGCATCAGAAATCCAGAATTCTTCAGCAAGGGTATCATGGGATTTAGAACTAAGATTGGGTCAGGATTGCGAAAAGAGACAGCAGGATATACATAGGCTGAGACACGACCAATTCTCACTGATCTCAATTCACACAGACAAAGAAGGATAAAAATTCAACTGGGACAACACATCCATAATAGCACAAGCCAAACAGAGACATGCCAGAGAATTCCTGGAGTCCTGGCATTCTAACTGGAACTCCATCAACAAACACATTGAACTGGACCCGATATATAAACCACTGAGAAACAGAACCTGAATTGATGTCAACCACCGCAGCAAACCATGGCATATAAGTAACAAGCGGGACAGAACACTAACGCTTCACCGGAGATGCACTGACGATGTTACCTAGCAGGGTGATGAAACATCTGCAATCAAACACACCAGCTCGGCGAGTAAGTCTACAACCTCATCCACAACCCGAACTATAAATCTTCCTAAAAACTTTATATAGCATGCTTTCCTTCATCGTTCGGGACACAAAGCATAAAAATTGGCAAGTCACATTGCAGCTGTATGGATCTTTAGTTTGGCCACATTTGGAATACTGCATATAGTTCTGGCTGCCACACTAACAGAAGGATGTAGAGGCTTTAAAGAGAGTACAGAAACAGTTTACCAGGATGTTGCCTGGTTTGGAGGCTATTAGCTTTGAGGAGAGATTGGAAAAACTTGGTTTGTTTTCACTTGAACGTCAGAGGCTGAGGGGGATTTCTTGCCCCCAGAACATTAGCCTGGGTTTCTGAATCACCACTCCAGTGACATTACCATAAAATTAATTAATCTGTTAAGTAAATATCAGAATTGAATACAAAAAGGTCAAGGAGACAGAAAAGTGAATAGAGATAAGGGAATGGGATTTGGCTTTGGCCAGAGATTTTGCACCAGTCCAGCTACGATGGACTGAATCACTTCCTGAGCTGGGTACTTACAAACCAGAGCTTACCTATCAATGACAGCTTGTTTTTCCTCTCCGCACCTACAAAGACTGAGCCATTGTCCAAATCATCCAGCGTTTGTAATGCCTCCACATTGCTGAGGTTTGTTACCTAGGCAACACAGAAAATCAAAGTTAAAAATATAGACAAATCAAAACATTAAAAATAATCAACAGACGTATATTGTACAAAGAGGCATCCCAGGCAACACAGACACTTAACATTGCCAATATGGTCTGTCTAGATCCAACAATTTTGCAAAACAACCACATCATGGTTTGAATGTACCAATGATGCACTCAAGGTTACATGTCAGTCCAAAGGAATGGGATATGTTCCATTTCAGAGTTTTGGAGGAGGTAGAAGCACAAATCCCGAGATGGGACTGCACTTCACCTCTCTGTACTAACTAGGCTGTCCAATGGTGAAAATGAGAAACAAGAGTTTTACTGAGATTTTACCAAAATTACTTCACACTGGGTGGAGACTGTCCAAACTCACCTCACACAGGACATTTTAGTCAAGGGATACTCTCAACACTTGCATACTTCCACCAGGTATCGCAGCCCTGATCTAAACAGCGCACAATAAAGTTCTGTCTACTTTCAGAATTTCAGCCACCACAGAATCAAACTAATGTTCTCCCGTTATTCTGAGTTATGCTAAGCAAAATTAAGAATTCTTGTAGATTCAAGGCATTATGGATTTTTCATATATTCATACAGTGCAGAAAAGCCCCTTGGTCCACTGACATTACCATCAGTAGTGCGCTAATCCCAATTTCCTGCATTTGTCCCTTATCCTTGAATGTTATGATATTTGAAATGCTCCTCCAACTATTTTGTTAAAGGTTGTAAGGTTTCCGGCCTCCACTACCTTCACAGGCTCTGCATTCCCACCATCTGCTGTGTGAAAAGGACTTTTCCCCAAATCCCCTATGAATCTCCTGCCCCTTATCTGAAAACTATGTCCCCATGTGAATGACCCCTCAACCAAGGGGAACAGCTGCTTTCTATTCACCCTGTCCATCTCTCCAATCTTATATACGTCAATCTTTGTATCCTCTTTGGCCACAGGTGAGGTCCCAGAGTACTGGAGAATAGTTAATATTGCCCTACTGTTTACGAAGGGTAGCAGGGACAATCCTGGAAATTACAAGCCTGCCAGTCTCACGGCGCCAGTAGGGAACTTATTGGAAAAGATTCTCAGGACAAGATCTACACACATTTAGAAGTGATAGGCAGCATGGTTTTGTGGGGGGAGCTTTTGTCTCACTAACTTGATCGAGCAGATGACAAGGATGATTGATGAGGAAAAAGCAGTGGATGTTGCCTACATGGACTTCAGTAAAGCCTTTGACAAGGTCCGTCAGGGCAGACTGGTATAAAAGGTGAAGTCACATGGTATCAGGAATGAGCTGGCAGGATGGATACAGAACTGGCTTAGTCATAGAAGACAAAGAGTAGCGGCAGAAGGATACTTTTCAGAATGGAGGGTTGTTACTAGTGGTGTTTCACAGGGATCAGTGCGAGGACCTCTGCTGTTTTGATTTACATAAATAATTTGGAGAAAAATGTAGTTGGTCTAATTAGTTAGGTCGTGGATGATACAAAGATTGGTGAAGTTGTGGATAGTGAGGAGGATTGTCAGAGGATATAGATCAGTTGGAGGCAGGAGCAGAAAAATGGCAGATGGAGTTTAATCCAGACAAATGTGAGGTGATGTATTTTGTACAGGTGGAAATTACACGGTGAATGGCAGAATCCTTAGCAGTATTGATATGCAGAGGGATCTAGGTGTGCAGGTTCACAGATTGCTGAAAGTGGCAATGCAGAAAGATAAGGCAGTAAAAAAGGCCTATGGCATGCTTGCCTTAATTGGATGGGTCATTGAGTACAAGAGTAGACAAGTTATGCTACAGCTTTATCAAACTTCAGTTAGGCCAAACTTGGAATATTATGTACAGTTCCGGTTACCACACTACCAGAAGGATGTGGATGCTTCACAGAGGGTACAGAAAAGGTTTACCAGGACGTTGCCTGGTATGGGGGATTTTAGCTAGGAACAAAGATTGGATAGACTGGGTTTGTTTTCACTGGAAAGCAGGAGATTGAGGGGCGACCTAATAGAAATTTAAAAGATTGTGAATGGCGTGGATAGAGTGGAAAGTATGAAGCTTTCTCCCCAGGGTGGAGGGGTCAATTACTAGGTGACACAGGTTCAAGGTACGAGGGGGTAAGTTTAAAACAGATGTGCGAGGCACGTTTTTCACAAAAAGAGTGATGAGTGCCTGGAATGCATTGCCAGAGGAGGTGGTGGAAGCAGACACAATAGCAGCATTCACAAAGCACCTGGATGAATAAGAACAGAATAGAGGGATACGGATCCTGTAAGTGAAGTCACTTTCAGTATGGAAGGGCAAAATGTGTCGGTGCGGGCTTGGAGGGTCGAAGGGCCTGTTCCTGTTCTGTAGTATTCTTTATTGTCTGTTTTTATTCTTTTATCACCTGCCACAGAGCAGGTTTCTCTCCTCACATACCTTACAGCCACAGACAGCAACCAAGGCCAAAATTGAAAGAATAATATCTAATCCAATGATCTCTTCCTGCACAGTTGTTCAAAATGCCAAGATGCTGCATTGGGGTGATATTGTAAGTGCCAACACCAAAGGCACAATTTAACTACATTTGAGCTGCAGCAAGCTCACTACCGAGACCAAAATTTCTATTCTGAAGCATAGGAGCAAGAGCAGGCTATTTGGCCCCTCGAGCCTGCTCTGCCTTTCTAGATCATGGATGATCACTGGCCTCAATACCATTTTTGCGCACTATCCCCATATCTAGAACATCAATCTCTGTCTTGAATCCACTCAGTGAATGAGCTTCCATACCCCTTTGGGTCAAAATGCCAAACATTTACCACCATCCGTGTAAAGACATTCCTCATAATCTCAGTTCGAACTGGCCTGCCCAATTCTGTGACTACCCTCCTGGTTTGAGGCTGACCAGATAGCGGAACCACCTTTTCTACATCAATTCATGAAACTCAAAAGAATGCGGCGAGGCCAGTCTCTTAAATCTCTCTGCACAGGAAATTCCCTCCACCCCAGGAATTAATTTGTTGAACTGCTATTGAATTCCCTCACTGGCAAAGTGTTATCATCTCAGCTGGCTCATAGCAGAAAGGTCACATCCCACAGTGAAACCTGGCTTGATAGGCCATAATTTTATTTCTGCAATTTGTTTACCATGGCACTTAGTCACTGTACACATTGGCAAGAGACTATCAATGAACTTTTAAGAGCAGAACAAAGTTTATTACATACAAAAGGGAAAGAAAAGAAATATTTTACACCGTACAAGAACAATTCAAAAGTCTTATTACATGTATCAAATTGAAAGATTCAACCCTTCTATTCTCAATGACAAGCTGACAAATACTCAAAACGTGGCACTGCTGCCTCACAGTGCCAAGAATCCGGGTTCAATTCGACCCTCAGGTGACTGTGTGGAGTTTGCACATTCTCCCCGTGTCTGCATAGGTTTCCTCCAGGTGCTCCGGTTTCCTCCCACAGTCCAAAGATGTGCAGGTTAAGTGTGGTTTCCTCCTACAGTCCAAAAATGGCCACACTAAATTGCCCATATAGTGTTCAGAGATGTGTAAATTAGGTGGGCTATAGAGGGATGGGCCTGGGTGGGATGTCTGAGGGTCAGTGTGGACTTGTTGGGCCGAAGGGTCTGTTTCCACACTGTAGGGATTCTATGATCTAAGTGAACAGTCACCCTGATACCATTTTAAAGTTCTTGTTCAGTGGTCATGGCTGTAATTGAGATTTTTTTCCGGAAACTTGTATAGTCAGTCAATGTTTTTTCTACATCTCTTCCTCAGATTCTTAAACCGCTCATACAGCTCACTTATTTCTTAACATCAGTTCTTTAAACTTCTATTCTACAACCTTCTGTTTCTGGCGCTTTTCTCTTATTTGCTTTAAATCACTTAAAATTTCTTTTCTTCTTCTGCGACTATTTTGGAGACAGCAAAACTACACTGCCCCTGTTATAGAGATAGTAGGAACTGCAGATGCTGGAGAATCCGAGATAACAAGGTGTAGAGCTGGATGAACACAGCAGGCCAAGCAGCATCAGAGGAGCAGGAAAGCTGACGTTTCGG
>NC_063338.1:96286602-96302520 GCF_021869965.1 Rhincodon typus
CCTCCCTACTAACCTCATCCCGCCCCCTTGACCTGTCCGTCCTCCATGGACTGACCTAGCTCCTCCCTACCTCCCCACCTACACACCTTTACTGGCTCCATCCCCACCTCTTTGACCTGTTTGTCTCCTCTCCACCTATCTTCTCCTCTATCCATCTTCTATCTGCTTCCCCTCCTCTCCCTATTTATTTCAGAACCCCCTTCCCCTCCCCCATTTCTGAAGAAGGGTCTAGGCCCGAAACGTCAGCCTTCCTGCTCGGCCTGCTGTGTTCATCCAGCTCTACACCTTGTATTCAAAATTGTAGATAACATCTGTTATCACATCTATTCTAGCAAATAATCAGTTGTTTGCCACTCCCATAAACAATTTGGATGAGAATATAGGAGGCATGGTTACCGATGTTGCAGGTGACACCAAATAGTGGACGGTGAAGATTACCTAAGATTACAATGGGATTTTGATCAGCTGGGCAAAAGGCTGAAGAGTGGCAGATGGAGTTTAACTTGGATAAATGTGAGATGTTGCATTTCGGTAAGGCAAACCAGGGCAGGGCTTACATAGTTAATCGTAGGGCATAGCTCCTTGAAAGTGGACTTACAAGTAGACAGAGTGGTGTTTGGCACACTTGCCTTCATTGGTGAGTACATTGAGTATAGGAGTTGGGCCATCATGTTGTGGCTATACAGGACACTGGTGAGGCTGCTTGTGGAGTACTGTGCACAATTCTAGTCGCCCTTCTAAAGGAAGGATATTATTAAATTGGAAAGGGTACAGAAAAGATTTACAAGGATGCTACTGGTTTGAGTTATAAGGAGAGGCTGGATAGGCTGGGACTGTTTCTCCTGGAGCGTAGGAGGTTGAGGGGTGCCCTCAAGAGGCTTATAAAATCATGAGGGACATAGATAAGGTGAATAGCAAAAGTTCTTTTCCCTAGGGTGGGGGAGTTCAAAACTAGACGGCATAGTTTTAAGGTGAGAGGGAAAAGATTTAAAAGGGATCTCAGGGCTAACTTTTCCACACACAGGATGGTGTGTATATGGAATTCTGAGGAAGTGGTCACTGGAAGTGGTCACTGGAAGTGCCAGAGGAAGTGGTAGATGCAGACACAGACACAGTTGCAACATTTAAAAGACATTTGAACAGGTACATGGATAGAAGTGTAGGCGAATATGGGCCTAAAGCAGGCAAATGGGACTAGTTTAATTTTGGAAACCTGGTCAGCATGGATGTGTTGGACCAAAGGGTCTGTTTCCTTGCTGTATGACTCCGTGATTCTATAAATAACTCAAAATAATTTTGACACGTACACAAAAACATTATATTCTACAGTATTGCAGAACTGACCAGGCTCCATCTAGTGGCAGAAGTTGGTTGGTGCAGCTGGACTCTCAGGACCACCTGCACTGACCAACCTTGGGCACTAAATGAAGTCCCGGACCTCAGTTTGAATTCCTGAAAGTAGCGAGCACCCAGAAGCAGAACCAGTAGTGAAGGGAAGACAAGACCGTGGCCAAAGGTAATAGGTGAGACCCAGGCAAAACAACGCCGGGAGAACGAGGCCTGACAAAAAGAACAAGGCTTAGGGGAGAAGACGAGACCAGGAAGTAAAGCCGCGGCAAGTTGAGGCCAGGTGGAACAGCTCAGATCGCAAGGACAAAAGGGAGGCAAGGCCCCTAGCCCACGGCCACAGTTCTGCACCTACTCAGATGGACTACAGCGACTGAAGGAGGCAGATGCACAACTACAGATGGGCAATAAATGATTACACATTCAGAGAAGCCCAAATATCATAAATGAACATAAAGTACAAAAGTAAGAGTGCCTCTGGGATGAAGCAACGTAGTACTGGATGCTGATTTGCAATGGTGATTGACAGCAACAATGCACATAAAGAATTGAAAAGGAAATGCTAAATTGAAAATGGCAACAAAACAAACAGGCCCAAACGATAAACAAAATAACATTAAGCAGGCGAAAAAAAAATACTAGGACACCCAGATCCCTCTGTTTCTCAAAGTTCTTCAATCTTCTTCCATTGCAATAACATGCTGTTTTTCTATTTTTCTTTCCAAAGTGGACACATTCACAACTTCCCCACATTATCTGCCATTTTTTTGCCTGCTCAATGAACTTCGTTTTACCCATTTGCACAATCTGCATGCCCACTTCACAACCGATTATCTGACATATCTATGCATCATCAACAAACTGAACAAACATATATTTTACCACTTCGTCACTGTGGAGAATAAATAGTTGAGGCCTGAGCACTGATCCCTGTGGCACTCCACTAGGTACAGCTTGCCAAACTGAAAATGACCCATTTATGCTTAGTCTGTGCTTCCTATTAGCCAATCAATCTTCTGTCTATACTAATATGTTATCCCAGACACCAAGAGCTCCTGCTTAGTGTAGTAACCTTTGATACAGCACCTTGCCAAATACGCCTTAGAAATCTAGTGCTCCATATCCACAGGTTCCCTCTCATCGAGGGCCTGTGTTATGCTGTACTGTTCTATGAAACTGCAAAATACTTCAAAGAATTCCAATGGGTTAGTCAAACATAATTTCCTTTTCACAAAACCATGCTGACTCTGCCTGATGGCATTTAGAGTTTCTAAGAGGCCTGCTATAACATTTTCCATATGGCAGATGTCAGACTAATTGCCTGTAATCTCCTGCTTTCTGCTCCCTCCTTTATTGAATAGAGGAGTAATAACTGGTTACTTTCCAATCTGATGTGAAATTTCTAGAACATAGGGAAATGTGGAAACCTATTTTCAATTATTTCTGGGATGTTATTTGAATCCTTTACAGTGAGGACTGACACAAAATAGCTACTCCATGTACCTGAGATAACAAGGTGTAGAGCTGGATGAACACAGCTGGCCGAACACAGCTGGCCAAGCAGCATCAGAGCAGCAGGAAAGCTAATGTTTCGGGCCTAGACCGTTCTTCAGAAATCCTGCTCCTCTGATGCTGCTTGGCCTGCTGTGTTCATCCAGCTCTACACCTTGTTATCTCAGATTCTCCAGCATCTGCAGTTCCTATTATCTCTACTCCATGTACCTGTTGTTTCCTTATTTCCCAATAATTACCCAGAAACTCCCTCTATCTCAAGGATCAACACTCACTTTAGTTGTTCGTTTTCTTTTCTAATATCTGTAATCACACAGTCATACAGCACGGAAATGGACCCTTCAGTCCAACTCATCTGTGCCAACCAGATATACTAAACTGATCTAGTCCCATTGGCCAGCATGTGGTCTGTATCCCTTTAAACCCTTCTTGTTCATGCACCCATCCAGATGCCACTTAAATGTGATTAATTGTACCCACCACTTCCTTTGGCAGTTCATTCCATACACACAGCACCCTCTGTGTGGAAACGGTGTCCCTTAGGTCCCTTTTAAACTTTTTCTCTCTCACTTTAAACCTATGCGCTCTCGTTTTGGACTCCCCTAACCTGGGTTAAAGACCTTGGCTATTCACTCTATCCATACCCCTCATTATTTTATGAACCTCTATAAGGTCACCCCTCAGCCTCCAATGCTCTAAGGAAAATAGCCCCATTCTTTTCAGCCTCTCCCTGTAACTCAAACCCTCCAGTCTTGGCAACATCCTTATTTATCTCTTCTGAACCCTCTCAAGTTTGACAACATTCTTCCTATAGAAGGGCGACCAGAATTGTACGCAGTATACCAGAAGTGGTCTCACAAAGTCCTGTACAGCCACATGAAATCCTCAACTCATATACTCAATGCACTGACTGAAAAGGCAAGCATACCAAACATGTTCTTCACTACCCTGTCTTCCTGCGACTCCGCTTTCGAGGAACTATGCATCTGTGGATAGGTCTCATTGTTCAGCAACACTCCCCAGGGCCTCACCATTAACTGTGCAAGTCCTGTCCTGGTTTGCCTTACAAAAATGCAACACCTCACATTTACCTAAATTAAACTCCATCTGCCATTCTTCCACTCATTGGCCCATTTGATTAAGGTCCCATTGTACTCTGAGGTAACCTCGTTCACTGTTCACTACGCCACCAATTTTGGTGTCATCTGTAAACTTACTAACCATACCGCCTATATGCAGATCCAAATCACTTACATAAATGACTAAAAGCAGTGGACCCAGCACTGATCCTCGCGGCACACCACTGGTCAAAGTCCTCCAGTCCAAAAAACAACCCTCTACCTCCTACCTTCCAGTCAATTTTGCATCCAATTGGCTAGCTCCCCTTGGATTCCATGTGATCTAACCTTGCTAACCACTCTACCATGCAGAACCCAGGTAATGTTCTGGGGACTCGGATTCAAATCCTGCCACGGCAAATGGTGGAATTTGAATCCAATTTTAAAAAATCTGGAATTAAGAGTCAAATGATGACCATAAATTCATTGTTGATTATCATCTGGTTCACTAATGCCCTTTAGGAAACGAAACATCTATCCTTACCTGGTCTGGCCTACATGTGACTCCAGACTCTCAGAGATGTGGATGACTCTGAACTGCCCTCTGGGCAATTAGGAATGGTCAACAATGCTGGCCTAGCCAGTGATGCCCTCATCCTGTGAATGAATTAAAAACCACTAAGAGAGATCCCTAATGATCTGTCTTAGCTTTGCTGTCCTTCTGAAATGTGATGCGTCCGTAAATACTCGATTCCCAACCTTAGCATTTACAGGTGCATAAGATGACAACCAGATCATGCACAGTTATTTTCACCCGAGTTGACAATTCATCCATTTTGTTACGAATGTTGTGTGTATTCAGGCACACATCATTTGATTCTGTCTTTTCACCATTCTTGCGATCTCTGGCCTTATCATCCAGCACATTGTTAATTTTGTATGCTCCATCCCCTCCTGCAACTCTGATAATCAGCACCCTTAATTGCAACCATGCTGTCTTGTCTTGTCCTCTCCCTTCCCATCATTTCTCAAATGATCCCTTGTCCTGGAGCACTCTTGCCTTTAAACCAGGACTGAGGAAGTACTATACCTAACTATACCTCCACTCACCCACCCTCCTGCAAGAATGCAATCCCTTACTCCCAATTCCTCCACCTCCGTCGCATCCGCTCCCAAGATGTAGTGTTCCACTCCCGAACATCCAAGATGTCCTCCTACTTCAAGGACCACAACTTCCCATCTCCGTTGATTCACAATGCCATCAACCACATCTCCTCGCATTTACCACACTTCTGCCTTCAAACCTCTTCCCCCCAACAAAAATAAGGACAGAGTGCCCCTGGTTCTCACATGCAACCTCACGAACCTCTGCATCTAGCGCATCATCCTCCACTACTTCCGCCAGCTGCAATCCAACCTCCACCAGCACAGAAAGATTTGCCTCCCCACTCCTACCTGCCTTTTGTAGGGACTGCTCACTCCACAACTCCCTTGTCCGCTCCACACTCCCCGCCTACCTCACCACAACCGGCATCTTTCCCTGCAACCGCAGGAAGTGCTACACCTGCCCCTACACCTCCCCCCCTCACCTCTGTACAAGGCCCCAGACAACCTTTGCAAATCTGACAGGGATTCACCTGTACATCCTCCAACCTGGTCTACTGTATCCATCGTTCCCAATGTGGTCTGCTCTACGTCAGCGAGACCAAGCGCAGACTCGGTGACCAATTCGCGGAGCATCTGCACTCTGTACACTATAATCAACACCATCGTCTGGGTGCCAGCCATTTTAACACCCCTTCCCACTCCCTTGGTGACTCATCCATCCATTCTTGGCCTCTTCCAGTGTCATGATGACACCACATGCAAAGTGGAGGAACAACACCTTATATTCCACCTCCGAGTTTACAGTCCGATGGCCTCAACAGAGCATTCACCAGTTTCAAAATCTCTCAACCCCCCGGCCTTATCCCACATCCAAACCTCCCTCTCATCCCCACCTCCTTGACCTGACACAACCTGGCCATCTTCTTCCCCGCCTATCCACCCCACCCCCCCCACTGACCAATCCCCACCACCCCCTACCTGCATCCAGCTGTCACCATCCCACCTACCTTTCCCCAGCCCACTCTGCCCATTTATTTCCGAGCTCCCTTCCCCCTCCCCAGTCCTGATGAAGGGTGTAAACCCGAATCATTGACTTTCCTGCTCCTCTGATGCTGCCTGACCTGTGTTCCTCCGACTCCACACTGTATTGACTAAGGGAGTACTACTTTGTCAGAGATGCCATCTTCCAGAGAAAATGACTAAAACTGATGATCTGCTCATAACTCATTTCTGTGACATCTTGCTGTGCATAAATTAGCCGCTGCATTTCCTACAACAGTGATTATACTTCAAAATTATTTTGGTCATGATTGTAATACTGGTGTTCAAAACTACACAAAAACTATACATGAAGAGAAAGTGCTTGCCAGGGCAGTAATCAGAGGCCACAGATTTAAGATAATTGGTTAACAAACCACAAGGGATTGTTAGTATCTGAAACAAGGTGAATCAGCCTGAAAGGCTGGTGGAAGCAGACAGCAACTTCCAGAAGGGAATTGGGTAAACAACTAAAATAGTGACTACCTTATGGCTAAGGGGGAAGAGCTGGTGCAGTGGAACCAACTGGAGAGCTCTTTCAAAGAGCCATCACAGACAAGACAAGGCAACTGGCTTCTTCCTGTGCTACATCTATGAACAGTCATGCTGACTTTGATAGAATGTCCCAAGTGGATGTGTTAACAGAAGCACTGTTGCAAAATCTGGTTCTGAAATTCAACATGCTTCCGTAAACACAAATTCGGCTCACTAAACCAGGCACAATGCCAAACTTGCTTGTACAGATACCTTGGGAATCTTATGCCTCAGCCTTTATCGCCTCCTTCTCTGCAGCAACAGTGTCTCACCTGCACCAAGACTTTTTTTTAAGCTGTCTGCACAGAGAAACCATGAGGGACTCGACTGCAGGTTGTCTAAACAAGAGCTCCTTCATGTCTCCCATTTTCCAGAGGAGAATCTGTTTGCTCCCTCAGGTGTATATAAAAAGATCCATGACACTATTTTAAGGAAGAGCAGGGGAGATCTGACATTCTGGCCAATAAGTACTCCTTAACCAACATCACAAATTACAGACACTACGATTTACCACATTGCTGTTTGTGGTAGTGTGCTGTGTAAAGTTGGCTATTATATACCTTACATAACAGTTATGGCACTTCAGGATTACCTAGTTGACTGTAAAGCTCTTTGGGGTGCTCCGAGGTTGTGGAGGTGCTGTACAAATTCAGTGGAGGTGCTGTACAAATTCAGTGGAACTGCTGCACAATCAGTCCGCATTCCACTCTCATTATACCTGAAACCCACTCTCTCCCATATCCACACTATCCCCAGTTCCACAGCTGATTAAAAATCTGAAACGCTGGATGTGATCAGCAAGACGTGGTAGCATTTGTGGAGAAAGGAAGAGTTAACATTTTAAGGAGATGTCCTTTTATCAGAATGGACAGATTGACAATATCCACATATTTTATTTTGTGTTCTGTACCTGGTTGTTTGATTGAAGCACCAACAAAATCTTTAGGCTCTTCATATGCACACTGCGATCCAGGAGTTCGATGGCTTTATCCAGGTCATCCTGTGTGGTCAGAGGGATCACTAACTGCAGAACAGATGACAAAGAATCAGCAAGCTGATTCCCTTATGAACAATCCTCACATCAATGAACAGAATTTTCAAAAATTTTTTTTTTTTTTTTTAAATTCGATCATGGGATGAGGGAGTCACTGGCCAGGCAGCATTTACTGCCCATCCCTAATTGTCCAGGGGGCAGTTGACAGTCAACCACATTGCTGTGGGTCTGGAGTCACATGTAGGCCAGACGAGGTAGGGATGGCAGTTTCCTTCCCTAAAGGACATTAGTGAACCAGATGGGTTTTTCCAACAATCAACAATAGATACATGGTCATCATTAGATTCTTAATTCCAGATATTTAGTGGATTCAAATTCCACCATCTGCCGAGGCGGGATTCGAACCTGGGTCCCCAGAACGTTATCTGGGTCTCTGGATTAACAGTCCAGTGATAATACCACTAGGCCACCCCCTCCCCAATGTCCTCAAAATGTGATGGCATTGCCCAAGGAAAGCTTGAGGTTATTCTGCAAAGTGTTCCCACATCTCCTCATGGCACAGTTACAATTGCACATTTCACCTTTGTTACTTAGTCCAAGTAGCTATTTTTCATAAATGCCTAAACAGGGAGCACCAGCAGGCAATTAAACTGTGAGATTCACATTACAGCCTTATCTTGTCCTCTGGTGTCTGTACTGAACAACTCTAAATAGCATTCAAGAATAAGAACGCACCCACTCTGCTCATCCCCACCTTTCTTGCCCAACTCTTCTTGCACTTCACATCCTTAAACCCAGGAGCAGACAGGACAATTGCATAACAGCCTCAATACTTAGCCAATGTCCACATCCTATGAATGTATAAAGGGGGGAAAAAATGGTTTAACTATTTTTTTGGGTTGATAATCCATTCTGACAATTTGGGATTGTCAATAAATGTGGGCCTTGCTAGCGATGCCCACATCCCTTCAAAGTCCATAAAATGTAGAAGTAGGCCATTTGGCCCTTCATGTCTGCTCCACCATTCAATGAGATCACGTTTGATCTGATGATTTTCAACTCCACAGCTCCCTGCCCTTTTCCCAGCATTGAACTCTGCAACACTCCATTAGTTACAGGATACCATCCTGAAAATGCGACCTTGATCCCAATTCTGTCTTTTATTAGTTTCCCAATTCTCTAGCCATGCTAATATATGACCTCAGACACCATGGATTCTTATTTAAGCTTTTTTTAAAGTAGCCTAATAAATGGTACCTTAACAAATGATAAAAATAAAACAAATCTCTTTGAAAGTTAGCTCTGTCTACACTAAATTCCAGTCCAAAGCAATAACTTATAAATTGAAGCAAAACCTCTCGTGGAGGAAGCAGGCAACAAAAAGAGAATAGGCTGGTATGGTGAATAACGCATTTGCACGGTGCTAACTAGACTGAAGGATGAAGCTATTAGACAGACAGCTCAATGCTTGGCTGCAGGATAAACAAGATATCAGGTTGACTGGTTGGAGAAGAGATATCAAATCATGAATGATTATATTATTGTGATACAAAGTAAAGTCAGATCGTGCCTGGAATTTTGTGCGAAGTTCTGACACTAAATCCTGGAAAGCACACATTTCCAATTACAGATTTATTATACTGGTTACATATTAACAAAGACAGGGAGGTGATGCCTAGTGGTATTATCACTGGACTGTTAATTCAGTGACCCAGCCAATGTTCTGGGGACCTGGGTTGAAGTCCCGCCACAGCAGGTGGTGGAATTTGAATTCAATAAAAATCTGAAATTAAGAGTCTAATGGTGATGATGAATCCACTGCCGATTGTTGTAAAAACCTATTGGATTCACTAATGTCCTCCAGGAAAGAAAACTGGCATCCTTACCTGGTCTCACCTACATGTGACTCCAGACCCACATCAATGTGGTTGATTCTTAACTGTTCTGTGGGCAATTAGGGATGAGCAATAAATGCTGACCTAGCTAATGTCCACATCCCATGAATGAACCGGGGGGGCGGTGGGAGCGGGGAGGTGGGGGAGTGGTTTCACAATTTTTTTGGGTTGATAATTGTAAATGAAGGCAGTGAAACTTTTTGGAAAAACGTCAGGTAACAACATTGGGTATCAAAATTACACATGAAGTTCTGAAGTTCTCGTGAACAGCTGAATAAAATACCAAAAAACTGTAATATACTCTAATAACTGAGTGCCTCTGTTTTAAAAGGACCTGCCAAAGGAAATCAGTCAGGATTTGATGACATCTCAAGGAGAATATACTGGTCAAATATGCCTACGGACTGAACCAAGATGAAGTTGATATCGAATTATTTCTGAAATGATCAGTAAGTGTGCAAAATATTAGAACGCTTTCTAAAAGCGGAAACAAAAAGCCATTATTCTTAGAGGCAGCAGACCTGCTGACAAAGTTTCCACAGTTCTTTAAGGACTCCAGAGCTATCTGGCAAGGAGATCAACTGTACGTCAACTTTAGCCAAATTTGACAGTATTACAATGATTACTTTACAACACAGGAAGCCACGGACTCAAAGTAGCTTTCCAAGTGGATAAATAAGTGGTTGAGTCAGAGGCTAACATGAGCTAGTTGCTAAGGGAACAGCACGAACATGAATAGGTGACTGCACCAGAACAGGAGGGAGCCATTCAGCACTCCTGAGCCTCTTACACAGGAACGAAAAGAACATCATTCAAAACCCCTTGAACCTACTATGCAGGAAAACAGGACTACATTCAGTCCCTTTCTTAAGCTTCTCAAGCAAAGGGTTGTGAATTTGTGGAATTCCCTGCCCAGTGATGTAGTTAAGGCTCTCTCATTGAACGCTTTTGAAGCAAAGATACATAATTCCTTTACTGTTGAAAAAATTAAGGGTTATAGTGTGAGGGTGGGTAAGTGGAGCTTAGACCATGAAAAGATCAGCCATGATCTTTCTGAATGGCGGAGTAGGCTCGAAGGGCCAGATGGCCTTCTCCTGGTTCTTATGTTTGTATGTTCAAGCCTGTTGTGTAGGTTAAGCATTTTAAACATTTCAATTAGATAATGCCTCAACCTGCTAATACGTCTACCACATTTCACTTGAAACTCTCATCCATGCCCTTATTAACTAGTGATTTAAATATTCCAATGCAGCCATATTTGATGTTCAATCTTCACATACTTAAATTAATCTAAACCTCTGCTGCCTGTATCTAACTTTCCCATTTACCCATCCTCCTTGTGCTCACTGATGAGCTCTGGCTTAGAGGCAGCAACATCTTGATTTTAAAACTCTGAAACATGTTTTCAAATCTATCAATGGCCTCACCTCTTTCTGGTTCTGTAACTTCCCCCAGCCCAGTGACCCGGACACCTCTGTGCCACTCCTAATCTGGTAGTTTATACATCCCCGAATATCACTCCACCATTAACAGTAGCACTTTCAGCATCCTCGGCCTGCATCTCCAAAATCTTCTCCCTAAACCTTTCCATCTCACCATCTCTCTAGCCTCCTTTAAGCTATTTCCTGAAACCTAGATCTTCGATCAACTATTTAGTGCTCTTTTCTAGCTCTTTATGTGGCTTTGTATTTTTTTTTTAAAAATTAACCCCTAGAGTGCCTTTCAAGGCCAGTTTGGAGGGAAGTTAAGAGTCACTCAATTGCTGTGGGTCTAGAATCACAGCTAGGCAAGAACAACCAAGCTCAGCAGATTTCCCTCCCTTTAAGATCCGGAGAGAGCTAGCCAATTCAATTCAAAATCTGCTTGACCGTAAGAGACAGAGTGGCGGCAGAGGGTTGTTGTTCAGATTGCAGGTCTGTGACCAGCAGTGTGCCACAAGGATCAGTATTGGGTCCACTGTCATTCAGCATCTATATAGACAATTTGAACACAGAACAGAACAGTACAGCACAGGAACGGGTCCTTTGGCCCAAGGCGTTGTGCCATACATGATGCCAAACTAGACTAATCCCTTCTGCCTGCCCATGGTCCACATCCCTCAATTCGTTGCATGTGCTTATCTAAAAGCCCCTTAAGTTCCCCTATCGTATCTACCTCCACCGCTACCCCTGGCAGTGCATTCTGACTTCTACCACTGTGTTTAAAAAAAACTTGCCCCCCACATCATCTTAGAACTTTCCCCCTCTCACCGTAAATGCATAAGCCCTAGTTTTAGGCATTTCAACTCTCAGAAAGAGATCGTGACCGTCAACCCACAAGAATCAGTGCTGGGTCCACTGCTTTATGTCATTTCTCTAAACGATTTGGATGTGAACATAGGAGGTATTGTTAGTAAGTTTGCAGGTGACACTAAAATTGGAGGTGGAGTGGACAGCCAGGAAAGTTATCTCAGAGTACAACAGGATCTTGATCAGATGGGCCAATGGGCCATGGAGTGGTAAATGGAGTTTAATTTAGATAAATGTGAGATGCTGCATTTTGGAAAGGCAAATCAGGGCAGGATTTATACATTTAATGGTAAGGGCCTGGGGAGTGTTGCTGAACAAAGAAACCTTGGAGTGCAGGTTCATTGTTCCTTGAAAGATTGAGACGCAGGTAGACAGGATAGTGAAGGCGGCATTTGGTATGCTTGCCTTTATTGGGCAATGCATTGAGTCTAGGATTTAGGAGGTCATGTTGCAGCTGCACAAGACACTGGTTCGACCACTTTTGGGGTATTGTATGCAATTCTGATCTCCCTCCTATAGCAAAGATGTTGAGAAACTTAAAAGGGTTCAGAAAAGATTTACAAGGATGTTGCCAGGGTTGGACAGTTTGAGCTATAGGGAGAGGCTCAATAGACTGGGGCTATTTTCTCCAGAGCATCGAAAGCTAAGGGGTGACCTTATAGAGGTTTATAAAATCATGAGGGGCATGGATAGGGTAAATAGGCAAGGTCTTTTCCCCAGGATGTGGGTGTCCAAAACTAGAGGGCATAGGTTTAAGGTGAGAGGGGAAAGATATAAAAAGGGACCTACCGGGCAACTTTTTCATGCAAAGGATGGTGTGTGTTTGGCATGAGCTGCCGGAGGAAGTGGTGGAGGCTGATACAATTACAACATTTAAAAAAGCATCTGAGTAGATATAGGAATAGGAAGGGTTGAGAGAGATATGGACTGAATGCTGGAAAATGGGCCTAGATTTATACAGGATACCTGGTCAGCATGGAGGAGTTGGACCAAAGAGTTAGTTTCCGTGCTGTTTATCTCCATGACTCTACAACCTATCTACACATCTGATAATTTTATAGACTTTATCAAATCTCCCCTCAGCCTCCACCACTCCAGAGAAAACAATCTGAGTTTTTCTAGCCTCTCCTTATAGCTCATACCCTCTAATCCTGGTAAACCTCTTCTGCACCCTGACCAAAGCCTCCACATCCTTCCTGTAATGTGGCAACCAGAACTGAACGCAGTACTCTAAGTGTGGCCTAAGCAAAGTCTTAAAAAGCTGCGACACGACATCCTGACTCTTGTACTCAATTCCCCGAACAATAAAGGCAAGCTTGCCATACACCTTTATTTTAAACTATCCTATATATTTGTGCGGCCACTTTCAGGAGCTGTGGGCTTAAACCGCAAGATCCCTCTATGCATCAATGCTGTTCAGGGTCCTGCCACTAACTGTATACTTTTCCTTAACATTTGATCTCCCAAAGTCCTCACACTTACCTGGATTAAACTCCATCTGCTATTTCTCCGCCCATATCTGCAACTGATCGATATCCCGCAACTCAACCAATCCCTGTATTGGCTGCAAACTTACTAACCCATAGGAGGCATGTAAATTTGGAGAATGCACCAAAATTGGTGGTATAGTGCACAGTGAAGTAGGTAATCTAAGAGCATAACAGGACCTCGATCAACAGGCTAGTGGAGTTTAATTCAGATAAATGCATTTTGGTAAATCAAACCAGGGCAAGACTTAATCAGTTAATGGCAGGGCCCCGGGGAGCGTTATCGAACAGAGACACCTAGGGCACATAGTTCCTTGAAAGTGGCGTCACAGGGAGACAGGGTGGTGAAGGCAGCATTTGGCATATTTACCTTCGTTGGTCAGAGCACTGAGTAGAGGAATTGGGGCTTCATGTTACAGCTGTGCAAGACACTAAGGCCACTTTATGAGTACTGTGTACAACCCTGCTCAGCCTGCTACAGGAAGGATGTTATTAAACTGGAAAAGGTGCAAAAAAAGATTTACAAGGATGTTACAGAGACTGGAGGGTTTGAGTTATAATAAGAGGCTGGATAGGCTGGGGCTTCTTTCTTTGGAGCGTAGGAGGCTTGGGGTGACCTTTAGAGATTTATAAAATCATAAGGGGATTGATAAGGTGAACAGCCAAGATCTTTTCCCCAGGGTAGGGGAGTCCAAGACTACAGGGCATAAGTTTAAGGCGAGAGGGGAAAGATTTAAAAGGGACCCGAGGGGCAACTTGTTCACCTCAGCTGGTGTGTATATGGAACGAGCTGTCAGAGGAAGTGGTAAAGGCAGGTATAGTTACAACATTTAAAAGATATTTGGACAGGTAGATGGATAGGAAAGGTTTAGAGGGATATGGGCTAAATGCAGGCATGGACAAGTTGGGCCGAAGGGCCTGTTTCTGTGCTGTATGCCTCTATGACTGAGTGAATGAATGATTTTACTGGCATGTGTATTTTATGGTAAGAAATACAGTAAAATACACTAGGACATTAACGAACCAGATGGGTGTATAGAAGTTGCTGATAGTCTCGGTAATGGTGATCATGAAACTGTTTCAATTCCATATTGTTTAAAAATTTAATCGAATTTAAATTCCATCAGCTATTTCCCCAGAGAATTGCCCCGACACCACCATCTCCCTTCAATGAAGTATCTTTTCTACGTTGAGGGCTCTGTAAAAGTGTATGCTGTTGAGATGCTGCATTTTGGAAAGGCAAATCAGGGCAGGACTTATACAGTTAATGGTAGGGTCCTGGGGAGTGTTGCCAAATAAAGAGATCTTGGAGTGCAGGTTCATAGTTCCTTGAAAGCAGAGCCGCAGGTAGATAGGATAGTGAAGGCAGTGTTTGGTATGTTTGCCTTTAATCGGTCAGTGCATTGAGTATAGGAGTTGTGAGGGAATGTTGCAACTATACAGGACATTGGTTAGGCCACTTTTGGAATATTGTGCGCAATTCTGGTCACCCTGCAATAGGAACAATGTTGTGAAACTTGAAAAGACTCAGAAAAGATTTACAAGGATGTTGCAAGGGTTTGAGCTATAGGGAGAGGCTGAATAGGCTATTTTCCCTGGACCATCAAAGGTTGAGGGGTGACCTTAGAGAGGTTTATAAAATCATGAGGGGCATGGATACAGTAATGAGACAAGGTCTTTTCCCTGGGGTGGGGGGTATCAAAAACCAGAGGGCATAGGTTTAAGGTGAGAGGGGAAAAATATAAAATGGACCTCTAAGGAGCAACTTTTCCATGCAAAGGATGGTGTGTGAATGGAATGAACTGCCAGAGGAAGCAGTGGAGGCTGGTACAATTATAAAATTTAAAAGGCATCTGATGGGTACATAAATAGGAAGGGTTAGAGAGATATGGGCCAAATATTGGCAGGGGGGACTAGAAATATCCAGGATATCTGGTCGGCATTGACAAGTTGGACCAAAGGGTCGGTTTCTGTGCTGTACGTCTCTATGACTCTATAACTCTATGCTGTACTGTATCAATAGTTGTGTGAAACAATTAGTTTTGCACCCAGGAGTCAGGCAGAGCTGCATATCCAACTTTCACAGCTCACGTACAAATCTGCAACACTAATTCGGATATCAGACGTTATTTTGGAGATTACAAGCATCATACCAATATTAAATCAGATTTCATTGGCTAATGTCTGCAATCTTACAACATCACATCTTACAGTTTTTAATTATGAAACACAGATATCAAAACTAGGCATGTTACAACAGCAGCAATAACAACTTGCACTCTCATCGTGTCTTTTACATGGTTAAAATGTCCCAGGGACTAGACAGGAGACATTTCTGTTGAAATAAACTAACCATTGCTAAAATAGTCATCTTGATCTTTTCACAGCAGCAAAGGGCTTCCACACTGATTTTTCATGCACCATCTTGACTGTTTCAATTTCCAGCTTCCATCTTTCTGTACCCAAGTGTCATACTTACTTCCCAAACTACCAATTAGGGAAAGAAAGTAAAAAAGGTTATACCTCATTATTGGTGTAGTGCAGGCTCATCGGCTGACCAAAGGCAACCTTGGCTTTAGTGGCAATATCTTCAAGAAGGACTGGCCTGGGAAACTGAAGGATTCTGTACGAGGAGTGGAGAGAGAGAGAGAGAGCGAG
>NC_063338.1:96302920-96356003 GCF_021869965.1 Rhincodon typus
AGAGAGAGAGAGAGAAGAGAGAGAGAGAAAAGAGAGAGAGAGAGAGAGAGAGAGAGGGAAGAGAGAGAGACACAGTGAGTTTCTGTCTCCAGTAGCACTCCTGGGACAATTGAACCATCAGAGCAGCTAGAGCTGCAGACTGCAGAACTCCTCATACTTCACAACTGTGCCAACAACAGTGGATTTAATTAACTCCAAATCCCAAAGAGGTTTTTATCTTCAAAGTCAGCAGCTTGTTTGCTTTCCAGAAGTGATCAGGACCTTCAAACAGAAAATGCTTTAAAAGTAATTAGCGTTAAGAGAATTCCTGCTGGCTCATCCAGAAGTACTGATGGAGCAATCTAAATGTTAATTCAAACTTTTCTTAAACTTTCATTTTATGTTCATCAAGATGAGAGGTGTTGGTGTGGTGAAATGGAATACTTTCCAACATCAATTAGGAGAATTCTGACTGTGAAAATGGCACATCAAAAGCAGCCTTCTGTTCCACTAGTCCAAACTGAACATGTTCTGACACCAACCTGACTCCATCATAGTTTAAGTAGCTCATTACAGCAACAGCTAACTTCCATTTTGCAAATACATTCAGCTCATACTCACCATAGAAAACTTGACATTACCAACATCTCAGGTTTTTCCTTCTGGAACAAAGGTTCATTAGGTTAATTCCTGGGACACAAGGTCTGTCCAAAGACAAGATTGTATGATGGTCTTATATTCTCAGGGTTTTGTAAAAATAACAAGTGATCTCAATGAAATGTATAAAATATTTGACAACTTGATGTTAAGAGGCTGTTTTCTCAGACTGGGGAATCTAGAATACAGGGTCATTTTTTCAGGATAAGCGACCAGTCATTTAGAACGGATGAACTGAAAGTTTCTTCACCTAGGGGAACATAGGAAATAACGTAGGAAATGTAGGCCATTCAGCCCCTCCAACCCAATCTACCTTGCCACATCATGGTTGATTTTCTACCTCAGAACCACCTTCTTTTGCTATCCCTTATCACTTGATATCATTGATGGATTTCTAGATACCAATCTCTGTCTTGAGCATATTCAACAACTGAACTCCCATAGCCCTCCAGGCCAGAGTACTTTAAAGATTCATCACTGAGTGAGGGAACTCCTCCTCAACTCAGTCCTATATGACCTGCCCCATATTCAGAGCAATGGGAAACATCCCTCTCTGCATCTAACTCATCTACTGGAATGTTCGACATTTCAGGGAGATCACCCCTCATTTGTCTCAACTCTAGAGAATATAGGCCCAAACTCCTCAAACTGCCATTCAGAGGATATTCCTACCATCCCAGGAATTAACCCAGTGGATTCTGGCTGCACTACTTTTATGGAAAACATAGCCTTTTTCAAGTAAGGCAACGAAAACTGTACCCAGTACCACAGGTGTAATCTCACCAAGGTTGAATAAAATTGAAGCAAGATATTATATCTGTAATGATACCCTCTTGCAATAAAGGCCAACATACACTTTACATCCCAAATTGCTTGTGCACCTGTATGTTAGACAGACTTATGAACGAGAACACCTGGGTGCATTTGGACACGAACACACTGCAACCTCACACCACGTAAGAAATACTCCCATTTCTGTTTATTCCCCACCAAAGTGGATAACTTCCCCTTTTTTTCCATTACATTCTTTTTGCCATGCTCCTACTATTCACTTAGAGGCTTGTGAATCTTTAGAACATTTCTATCCCAGAAACCTGTGGTTAGACAGTTGCTGAACATATTCAAGAATGCGTCAACAGATTTTTAGGCTCTAAGGAAATTACAGGGAATTATGGGAATTGCAAAGTCAGGTTACATACAAACTGCATGCGGGAGGAGGCTGTTTAATAAAACCACAAGATTGTGGCTGATCTAATTGCAACCTCAAATCCATGTTCCCTCCCACCCACCCCCGATAACCTGTTATCTCCTTGCTTAGCAAGGATCTATGTATCACTAACTTGAAAATAACCAAAAACTTTGCTTCCAACAGTTTATCAGGAAGAGTGTTCCAAATTGTATTTGGAACCCCTCCCTCCACTACCAATGCTCAGCCACAACAGTGTATACTACGTACCAGATGCACGGCAGAAATTCACCAAAGATCCTCAGACAGCACCTTCCAAACCCACGACTACTTCCATCTAGAAGGAAGAGAGCAGCAGACATATGGGGACACCACCACCTCCAAGTTCCCCTCTAAGCCGCTCACCATCTTGGCTTGGAAATATATTGCCACTCCTTCACTGTCACTGGGTCAAAATCCTGGAATTCTCTCCCTTATAGCATTGTGGTTCAACCTACAGCAGGAGGACTGCAGCAGTTCAAGAAGGGAGCTCACCACCACCTTTTCAAGGGCAACTAGGGATGGGAAAGAAATGCTGGCCAACCAGCAACACCCACATCCCACAAATGAATAGGAAAACAAATAATCTTATAACCGGCAGAGAAACAATTTTACTCATCCTGGAATTAAATGGACAATCCTTATTTTTTAAACAGTGACCCTTAATTCTTGATGCTCCCAAAAAAGGAAACATTCTCTCCAAATGTAACCTGCCAAGTCCCCTTAGGATCTCATATGCTTCAATCAAGTCACCTCTTTCTCTAAACTCCAGCTGAGACTGTCCACCCTTTCCTTATAGGACAATGAACCCCTATTCCAAGTATTAATCAAGTAAACCTTTTTTTAAACTGCTTCCAACAATTTTACATCCTTCCTTAAATAAGGAGGCCAGTACTGTGCACAATACTCCAGATGCAGTCTTTTCTGTGCCCTGTATAATTGAATCATAACCCCCTCACTTTCGCATTCAATTCTCCTCACAATAAATTATAACATTCTAATGGCTTTCCTTATTACTTGATGTGCATGAGAATTCCCAGGTCCCTCTGCACCCAAGTCCTTCCAACTTCTCACCATTTAGATAAAATGCTTTCTCTTTCATTCTGCCAAATGGACAATCTACATTATACCTTTGTTGCCACATCTTTTCTCAGTCACTTAACCTAGCTTTTTTTTGTGATGTCCTCATCACAATTTACTTTCCTAACACTCTTTAGGTCACCGACGTTCAAACAGATGGCCAGCTTCCACGTTATTGAATGGTAAAGCAAAATCCAGAGTTTCCTACATTATTGACCTGGATCTGGTTTCTCCACTTGCCTTTCACCCAACCACTACTTTCTCTTTGGAATATTTCTCTGTCTTAATGTTGCAATTTCCTGTTGCTTGAATTTTTTCTTTATTTCTCATTCATTCCCTCCATCCATCTGCGCTTGATGCCCCACAAACTACCTTTGTTCAACTAAGGCTCTCTATCCCTTGATTTCTAGCTCATGATCTCTCTGCCGACTTCTGGAAACCACAACGTGGAGATGCTAGCGTTCAACAGGGGTGGACAAAGTCAGAAGCCACACAACACCAGGTTATACTCGCAACAGGTTTATTTGAAATTGCAAGCTTTCTCAGCACTGCTCCTTCATCAGGTGAAGTGGAGGGAAATGCACAGGCACAGAATATATACGCGGATTTATGTATATTTTATGTATATATTCTGTGCTTGTGCGCTTCTCTCCATTTCACTTGACAAAGGAGCAGCACTCCGAAAGCTTGTGATTTCAATAAATCTGATGGGCTATAACCTGGTGCCGTGTGACTTCTGACTTTGCCCACTTCTCGAAAATTTGTCTCTGCAGCTTGTGCTCTTCTCTTCCCAATATCTGACATCTCATTGGCCACTGAATGTTTATCATAGCCAACACAGTGAAACCAAATGAGATTATCAAAACAATGGTATAATAAAGACCTGGATCACATCTATTCTAACTTAGTTAAGGAGGACAAAAACTGTACATAGTATCCCAGTTGTAGTCTCATCAAAGCCCCATATAACTGCAGCAAGACTATCTTATTGCTATACTTCAGGAAAGAATCGGAGTGGGGGGAGCGGTGAGGAGCTGGGGGGAGTGGTGGTGTTGGAGACAGTACATAGAACAACTGCACAATGAAGAAACAGAGAGACAGATACGAGTGGAAATATAGAAAAATATTCTGAACATATGTAGAGATACATATTCAGATAATGTACAGAGTATTTGAAATCACAAGGAAACAAAAATCTGATAGACAGTGACTCGAGGATCTGTCATTGACAAAAACAAAAATGGCAAGGATCAGGGAGATTCCATTTATTCCCTTGAGGATGTGCACATTTTGGCTGGGCCAGCATTTAATGCCCATCTATGATTGCTGTTGAGAAGGAGCTGTTTTCTTGAACTATTTCAATCTATTTGGTGTAGAGATATCCATAATGCTGTTAGGAAGAGTTCCAGGATTTTGACCCAGCAGCAGTGAAGGAATGACAATTTATTTCCAAGTCAGGCTACTGTGTGGCTTCAAGGGAATTTGCAGATGGCGTCGTGCATCTGCAGCTCTTGTCCTTCTAGATGGTAGTGGCTGCGCATTTGGAAGGTGCTGTCCAATGAGCCTTGGTGAGTTTCTGCAGTGCATCTTGTAGATAGCATACACTGCTGCTACAATGCGTTGATGGTGGAGGGAGTGAATGCTTGTGTGCGTGCTGGCAATAAGCAGGCTGCTTTGGCCTGGATGGATAAGCTTCTCAAATGTTGTTGGAGCTTCCTGATTTGTGCCTTGTAGCTACTGAACAGGCTTTGGAATCAGGAGGTAAGTTCCCAGTTGAAGGATTCCTAGCCTCTGACCCGCTCTTGTAGGCATAGTATTTTTATGGCTGGGTCCAATTCAATTTGGTCAAGATGCTCATAGTGGGGAATTCAGTGATGATAATGCTGTTAAATGTCAAGGAGCAAAGGTTAGAGATGATCAATGCCGAGCACTTGCCTGGCACAAATGACTGTTGACTCTTATCAGCCCAAAGCTGAATATCATCCAAATCTTGCTGCATTTGAACATGGACTGCTTCAGTATCTGAGAAGTCATGACTGAGCAATCATTGGTGAACATCCCCACTTCTGACCTTATGATGGAGAGAAGGACAATGATGATGCAGCTGATAAGGGTTGGGCCTAGGATGTTACCACGAGGAACTCCTGTAGAGATGTCCTGGAACTGGGATGACCGACCTCCAACAATCACAACCATCTTCCTGTGTGCCAGATCTGACTCCAACCAGCCGAGAGCTAGCACCCCATCATCACCCACACCCCTCCCGATTCCCATTGATTCTGGTTTTGCTAGGGCTCTGCCAACTTGGTCAAATGCAGCCTTGATGTCAAGGGCTGTCACACTCACCTCATCTCGGAATTCAGCTCTTTTGGCCATGTTTGAACCAAGGCTATAATGAGGTCAGGAGCTGAGTGCCCCCTGCAGAACCCAAACTGGGCGTCACTGAGCAGGTTATTGCTGAGCAGGTGCTGCTTGATAGCGCTGTTAGTGACACCTTCCGTCAATTTACTGATGATTGAGAATAGACTGATGGGGCAGTACTTTGGCCGGGTTGGATTTGTTCTGCTCTCGCGGCCAATTCCTTGCATTGTCAGGTGCAAACCAGCATTTCAGCTGTACTGGAACAGCTTGGCTAAATGTGTGGCTAGTTCCGTAGCAAAATTTTCCAGTAATAGTGCTGGAATGTCATAGTAGTATGCAGTCTTTGCAGTATGTTGTGTCTCAAAACACTTCCTGATTTAAAAAAAAACATTCACAGGATGTGGGCATCGCTGGCTAAGTCAGCATTTACTGCCTATCCCCCGAGTGTCAACCACATTGCTATGGGTCTGGAATCACATGTAGGCCAGATTGAGTAAGGACAGCAGATTTCCTTCCCTAAAGGACATTAGTGAATTTGATGGATTTTTACATGATGATCATTAGGCTAGCATTTTATTCCAGATTATTACTGAATTCAAATTTCATCATCTATCAAAGTGGGATTCAAATCCTTTTTCCCAGAACAAGAACTTGGAGTTCTGGATTACTGGCATTGTCATTATCACTATGCCAGCACCTCCCCCTAACAGTCACCTTGATATCATAGGAGTCAACTGAATTAGGTGAAGATTGGCATCCGTGATGTTGGGGACCTTTGGAGGAGGCTGAGATGGATTATCCACTCAACAATTATTGAAGATTTGTACAAACGCCCTAGCCTTATTTTTTGCACTATGCGCTTTGTTCCCCCATAATTAGAGGTGGGGATATTGGTGGAGCCTTTTCCTCCAGTGAGTAGTTTAATTACCCACCATCATTCACAATAGGATACTGCAGGACTGCAGAGCTTAGTTCTGATCTGTCAGTTGTGGAATCAATTTGCCCTGTTTATCAGTTGCTGATTATTGTTGCTCAGATGCAAGTAGTTCTGTTTGGTAGCTTCACTAGGATGACACCTCATTTTTTAGGTCTGCCTGGTCCTTATGGTCGAGTACAACTCCTATTAATAAAAGAGAATAAAATATGATGCCTCACCTCTTCTCACCACGGTATTCAAACTTGACTCGAATATCATTCTGGAATTGAACAAATTCAGGAAATTAACTATTCTTACACAAGCAAATAAGCCTTGTCAGAAAAGAAAAGTTTCTTTTTATTTATTCATGGTTGGATGTCACTGGCTAAGCCAAGATTTATTAGCCACCCCCAATTGCCGTAAGGGCAGTTAAGAACTAACCAGTGGGTCTGACGTCACACGTAGGCCAGACCAGGTAAGGATGGCTGAGTTCCTTTCTAAAGGGACATTCGTGAACAAGATGGGTTTTTACAACAGTCAAAAGTGGCTACATGTTTGCCATTAGACTATCTTTTAATTTCACATTTTATCAAATTCAAATGTCACCATCCGTCATGATGGGATTCAAGCCAATGTCTCCAGCACATAATTCAGGATTACTAGTCTAGTGACATTATCACTACACCACTGCCTCTCCGTGAACATTATAAATAAGGGAAACGGAAGAACAAAGAATCTAGCCAATAATCCAAAGCCTTTTCCACAGGTCAACCTCCAACAAATACCAACCTACTCATCCTGTCCTTCAATCCCTTGTGTACTAAAAAGACATCTAGATTACACTTTGAACTAACTGTCATCATGCACTACAATAGCATTTTGAATCAAATAGCCTATTACACTGGAGGTTCTAGCCTTAGAATTTATTCGGAGAGTTGTTTTGTACTCTGCAACATTACATCAATTCTACAACAGACATATGGCACCCACACCCACTTGGCTGTGCCAGCATTTAAGTCCCACAAGAACAACTGCTCACTTTCTCACCTCACTCATCAACATAACTTCCTATTCCTTTCTTCCTGGTGTGTTTATCCAACTTCTTGTTAAACACTTTTTACGTTCTTCACCTCAACTAGCCCATGAAATATTAAGTTCTGTATCCTAGTTACACTGAGTAAGGAGGTTTCTCCTGAATTCCATATTGGATTTATGACTATTTGAGTTTTTGAATTCCTACATGTGGAAATGTTAAAGTGAAGAGCTGACTATTCCTGTAATCTGTAACAGACCTGTAGCTGTATGAAGTGAATCAGTAGAGGGTGCCAGACAACCAGATCAGAAAAGCGTGTGACAAATGTGTTGTAAAATTCTAACAGAACTAGACAGGGCAGATGCAGGGAGGATGTTCTCGATGGTGGGTGTGTCCAGAACCAGGGGTCACAGTCTGAGGGATTGGGGGTAGAGCATTTAGGATGGAGATGAGGAGACATTTCTTCACCCAAAGAGTGGTGGGCCTGTGGAATTCATTACCACAGGAAGTAGTTGATGCCAAAACATCGAATGTATTCAAGAGGCAGCTAGATATGGAACTTGGGATGGATGGGATCAAAGGTTATGGGGAGAAAGCAGGATTAGGCTATTGAGTTGGACGATCAGCCATGATCGTGATGAATGGCAGAGCAGGCTTGAAGGACCAATGGCCTCCTCTGCTCCTATCTTCTATGTATGGTTTCTATGCTCTCTGGTTCACACCATAAGACCACCATACAAACCATGAAAACGAGTAGGCCTTTCTGCCCCTCAAGCTTGTTCCACCATTCAACAGGATCATGATGGATCTGACATTCCCCACATTCACTTTCCTGCCCTTTCCCCATAAAACTCGATTCTTGACACTACACGTACCTGATTACTGGACATGGTGGTCTTCGGTTTCCCTGCATCATTCAATGGCAGGAGAGGTCGGCTAGCCATGTGGAGCACAGCTAGATCTTGCATGATGGAGTTAAGAGCTTGCTGCTCATCTATAAAAACAAATCAGATTTCAAAATAGTGAAAATCACCTCAAGAGTACAGTCACACTGTGCATCTCTGACCTTCTCTTGAAGTGGGAAGTCTTCCTGGATAAACTTATTAATCTGTCAATTTAAAAATGACAGCTTCTTCTTTTAAACCTTTTTGACAATAGAAACATGCATTGCGATCACTGCAGCATTCCTTATCTATGCATTAAAATGAGTTTATTACGCCATTGATGTCGACAGTGAACCCGAGTTTCTTAAAGGTAATTGTGTCAATATCCAGTGATGGTTGTCTATTCCTGTTTTTAATACTGATACACCCAGTAACATGATTGCTCATTCAAGACGGATGGGTAAGACGGGTGTACAAAAATACCAAAGCACTGCGAATGCTGGAAATCAGAAACTGCTGGAAAAACTCAGGAGGTCTGGCGGCGTCTGTGGACAGAAAGCCAAGTTTACATTTCAGGTTCAGTGACCCTTCTTCCGAGCTAACTGCAGTGAGGAAAAGGTTGGTATATATGCTAGAGAGTGTGAGGAGAGGGGCAAAAAGAGTAAACAATAGTTAGAGATGAAGCCCAGAGAAAGAGAAAACAGTTGGACAGATAAAGGAATGATAAAGGTCATCCTGGGAGAATTAATAGCTGCTAATGGGGACTGTTAGAGTCTGATAATGGATTGTTTGTGGTAGCAGTTCATGTGATGACAAGGCCTGGCGTGCAGGGGTTGGGGTGAGGACATGGGAGAAGGTGGTCAGGCTCAAAGATTATTGACCCTTCTGAGAAAGGATCACTCCGAAACATTAATTGATTTCTCTCCACAGATGCTGCCAGACCTGATGATCTTTTCCAGCAATTTCATTTTTTTGCTTCCAATTTACAGCAACCGCAGCTCTTTCAGTTTCCAGAAGTTATTGAACTCTATATTCAGTCTAGAAGGTTGCAGATTTTCCAAGTGGAAAATGAGACGCTGTTCTTCACAAGCTTAGCTTGTGCTAAGCTTCACTGGAGCACTGCAGCAAGCCTGAGACAGAACTGTCTGCCAGAGAACATGGTGGTGTGATGAAATGGCATGCAACTGGAAGCTCAGGTTTATTTTTGTGGACAGACGTATGTGTTCTGCCAAGCGGTTGCCCAATCTACGCTTTGTCTCTCCAGTATACAGCAGACTACATTGTCAGCCGTGAATACAGTAGACTAAATTGAGTGGAAGTGAAGGTAAATTGCTTCTTCACTGGAAAGTGTTCTTGGGGTCTTGGAAGGTGGGCTCCTCTCCAGCTGGACTCCATTTCCACTCACCCCTTCTCTAGCATATATACTAACCTTTTCCTCGCTACAATCAGTTTTGAAGGGTCACTGGACTTGAAACGTTAACTCTGCTTTCTTTCCACAGATGTTGCCAGACCTACTGAGTTTTTCCAGCAATTTCTGAAGATGTGTGCACACTATCCGCAGGTCCACAATCTGGGCACAGGACAATGCTACACGTTATCAGATTCTTCATCGTGGCTGTAAATCACCACCATCTCAAATTTCTCACAGACGAGGCAAGTTACTGTTGTTAGGTTATCCCAGGGCACTAACTCCAACATGGTTTTACCAAGTCATCTTTAATATTCCTCCTTTACAAAGAAAGTTCATCCTCACTTTGACAAGAAGCAAATACTGGCAAGCACTTGACTCACCCATGTTGGCAGCAAGATGGCCAAATGGACTTTTAACGGACAGGTGATTCTCCCATTAATAGGCTGAGTTTTACCTAAAACATAAAATGCAAAAAAAAAAAAAAATTGCTGTTTTAGTTTTACATTCACCAATATCAAACCATACAATAAGCATCCTAGCCTGCTCTCCCCACCCCTCTGCCATCTAATTTAACCCATTCCCAATCTGTATGGTCGATTAACAGAGGGAACTTTCACTCCATCAAACTGAACCAAGGTCCAAGAGGTGAAAGACTAGCCTCTACCCTCATCCACCACTAAACTCTTCAGGACTTGGTTATTTCAATTGTCAGAATGGGTATGGTATTGAGGTGTCTCAAAATAGTGGAATTGATTTGCCCAGCACTAATCAAGTCAGACCGTTTCCAAAAACAGTATCTACATTTTTTTTTAAAATCGTTCACAGGATGTAGACATCATAGCCAATACAAACACTTGTTGACCTCCCCAAGTGCCCTTGAAGTGAGTGGCTCACTAAGACTCATTTCAGAGGACACACTGCTGCGCGTGAGTAGTTGCAGCAGACTAGTCCAGGTAAAAGATGGAAGTTACCTTGCTGAAAGGCATTAGTGAACAACTGGTTGTAGTTTCATGGTCACCATTCCTGAGATTAGTTTTCGATACCAGATTTCTTTTTTAAAAACTATTGAATTTAAATTCCATCACCTCCCTTGATGGGATTCGAACCTGTGACACCACAGCATTAAAGTGGACCCCTGGATTACCATCCCAGTGTCATTACTTAGCACACTGTTACCCCCCAATATCATTGTTATTTTTCCAGGACGTACAGCATCCAACTGATTTCCATGCTCAGCACAATGGAGCATTTGGGAAATAAGGTCTCATTTTGCCCGAGTAAAACAGCTTGTGCATCACTTCATAGAAAATCAGAGCAGAAGTAGGCTATTCAGCCTTTTGAGCCTGCTCCACCATTCAATTTGTTCATGGCTGATCATCTAATACATTACTCTATTCCTGCTTTCTCCCTGTAGACTTAGATCCTTTTAGTCCCAAGAATTACATCTAGCTCCCATTTAAAAATATTCAGTGTTTGGGCCTCAACCACTTTCTGGGGTAGTGAATTCCACAGGCTCACCACTGTCTGGGTGAAGACATTTCTCTTCATAAGAACTTACAAACAATGAACAAGTGTAGATCACTAGGCTCTTCAAGCTTGCTTCTCCATTTAGTAAGATCATGGCTAATCTGATTTTAACCTCAACTCTATATTCTTGCATAACCCCAATAATCTTTCATCCCTCTTAGTAATCAAGAAGCTATCATCACTCTTATAAATATTTAAAACTCTGCATCCACAGAATTTTGAGGAAAGGAATTTGAAAGAATCAACCCTCAGAAAAACTGGTTCATCATCTCTATTCTGAATAGATACCCCTTCTAAACTATGCAACTGGGCCAACATGCCAAGGAATGGCAGATGGAGTTTAATTCAGACACATGCGAGATGTTGCATCTTGGTATGGCAAACCAGGGCAGAACTTACACAGTTAATGGTAGGGCCTTGGGTAGTGCTGCCACACAGAGAGACCAAGGCGTGCAAGTAAACAGCTCCTTGAAAGTGGGGTCACAGGTAGACAGGGTGGTGAAGGCAGTGTTTGGCACACCTGCCTTCATCGGTCAGAACACCGAGTATGGGGTTGGGACACCATGTTATGACTGTACAAGACATTGGCAAGGCCATATTTGGAGTCCTGCGTACAATTCTGGTCACCCTGCTATAGGAAGGGTGTCATTAAACTGGAAAAGAACGAAAACAGATTTATGAGAGATTGGAAGGTTTGAGTTATAAGGAGAGGCTGGATTTTCTTTTTCATGTGTGGGATATGGGCATCGCTGCCTGGCCAGCATTTATTGACCTTCCGTAGTTGCTCATGAAAAGATGGTGGAGAGCTGCCACTGCAGTACACCTGCTGTGGGTTGACCCACAATGCCATTAGGGAAGTAATTCCAGGATTTTCACCCAGCAAGTGATGGAAAGATGATATATTTCCAAGTGCGGATGGTGAGTGACTTGGGGGGGAACGTGCAGAGGGTGGTGTTCCCATATATCTGCTGTCCTTGTCCTTCTAGATGAATGAATTTGAATGGTTGAATGATTTATTGTCACTTGCATTTTACAGTGAAAAGCTTCAATTGTCTCCACAATCCGAGGCTATTTTGAATTATCTGATTCGATTAAATTTGATTTGATTTATTTATTGTCACGAGTACCTAAGAACAGTGAAAAGCTTTGTTTGTGAGCAGTACAGACAGATTATAGTGAGGAAGGACATACAGATCATTGGGTGAAAAAAAAAACTTAGAGGCATACAGGTTACATCACACAGGGCGTACGCTAGGCAAGATCAACATTATTTGAAGTTAGAGAGTCCATTCATCAGTCTAACAACAGCTGGGAAGAAGCTGTTCCTGAACGTGCTGGCGTGTGTTCAAGCTTCTGTACCTTCTGCCTGACGGAAGAGATTGTAGTAAAGCATTAACAGGGTGGGAGAGGTCTTTGATGATGTTGGTGGCCTTTCCGCAATGGCGAGCCATTTAAACCGAGTCCATGGATGGAAGGTTGGCTTCTGTGATGTTTATACGCACAGCCCAGACTTTCTGTAGTTTCTTACGGTCCTGGGCAGAGCAGTTGCCATAACAGGCCGTTATGCACCCGGACAGTATGCTTTCAATGGTGCATCTGTAAAAGTTGGTGAGAGTCCTTATGGACACACCAAATTTCCTGAGCTGTCTGAGGAAGAAGCGGCGTTGTTGTCAACCTCTTCCGTCAGGCAGAAGGTACAGAAGCTTGAACACACACCAGCATGTTCAGGAACAGCTTCTTCCCAGCTACATGGGAACTCGAGGACAGGTTATCGGTTATTGTCACTCCTAGGAACTGGACACTCTCCACCCTCGGGGTTGTGGGGGGCGGTTGGGGGGCGGGAGGAGGATGGTGGTGGGGAGGCGGTTGCGCATGTTCTCCTCTTTTCTTCCTGAAGTCAATGATCAGTTTTCTAGTTTTGCTGATGTTGAGAAAGAGGTTGTTCTCATTGCACCATGTCATGGAGCCCTCTATCTCCTTTCTGTGTTCTGACTTGTTGTTGTTAGATATGTGTCCTACCACGGCGGTAAACTTGTATATTGCGTTCATTCAGAATTTAACAACATAGTCGTGGGTGTACAGGGAGTACAGTGGCGGGGAGGAGGTGGAGAGAGAGGGAGATCCAGTGTTGAGTGTTATCATGGAGGAGGTGTTGTTATCTATCTTCACTGACTGTGGTCTATAGGTCAGAAAGTCAAGAATCCAGTTGCAGACGGCGGAGCTAAGACGTAGGTCTCAGAGTTTTGAAGTTAGTCTGGAGGGGATAATAGTGTTGAAGGTGGAGCTGGAGTTGATGAGCAGGAGTCTGATGTAGGTGTCCTTTTGTCCATTGTTCCAGAGATGAGTGCAGGGCTAGGGAAATGCTGACCACTGTGGACCTGTTACGTCGGTAGACAAATTGTAGGGGATCGAAGCAGGCTGGGAGACTGGAGTCAATGTGGGCCATGAGCAGCCTCTCGAAGCATTTCATGATTATTGAGGTCACAGCCACTGGTCAGTAGTCATGAAGGCACATTGCATGTGCTTTCTTAGGTACTGGGAGAGCGGTGGTCTTCTTGAAGCAGGTGGGGACTTTGGCTTGCAGGAGGGAGAGGGTGAAGATGTCAGCGAATACCTCGCCAGGTGGTCCACACAGAATCTAAGTGAACGGCCGGGGACTCCGCCTGGGCCCCTCACTTTCCTCGGGTTTACGCTCAGCGAGACTGATCTGACATCTGTAGCAGTGATTGGAGGAACAGGTGCATCTGGGGCTTTGGGACAGATGACATGCAGAATGCCAGGGACACTTGAACCAAGCATAGAAAGCATTGAGTGCATCAGGGAGTGTGTTTCAGAATAAGAGTAAAAAAGATATAGCTGAAAGAAAGTCTATCTTCGTTCCGCCACCTCCACCATGAGTTATGAGCTGGCTCACCAGCACCACGACACCTGTGCCGCCATTCCTCCTTCACTGCCTCGCTGCCATCTGTGCTGGACCCACCGTCGTAGGAGTTGCTATTCCTTAGGCGCCATCTCTTCGTCACTGGGCCCACCTTGCCAATGCCAGAATTCCATGCTGCACTCACTCTCGCCCTTTGACCAGGAGACCCAGGCTCCGCTGTCACCTTGCTGATAACCAGGATTCCCCATTGGTGCCACTGTAGCTCCTGCCTCGCCAATACCAGAAGTCCCCGCTCTGGGCATGTTTTGACCAGGAGTCCCTGGCTCTACTGCCAGACCAGGCCTCATCCGCACCAAGAGTCCCACTCGGTCTGCCCTCTTCTGTGATGTCACCTTGTCAGCACTGACTTCTTGAAGAGTCCACTGCCGCTGTCGATTGCTTTGGAGGAGCTTTGCCGTTAGTCCCAAACTCCGGGAGGGACATCCTCGATGCTGTTACTGCTGCCGCCAATTGCCAGGAAGAGAGTCTACCACTGCTGTCTCAAACTGCTGGGAGGCTGCCGCCACTCTCACCGACGCACTGAGGCCACAACTAACACGCCAAAGAAACCGAAAGAAAATAAACAAAAAGAAAGAGAGAATTAAAGAGAAAGTAGATGACAGTGGATGAATCCTGGGCCAGAGCCTGCACTAAGCCCTGCTACTCCACTGCCATCTTGGAACCTTGAAGATGGAAGTGGTCGTGGGTTTGGAAGGTGCTGTCTGAGGATCTTTTGTGAATTTCTGCAGTGCATCTTATAGATAGTACATACTGCTGCTACTGAGCGTTGGTGCTGGAGGGAGTGGATACTTGTGGATGTCGTGCCAATCAAGCAGCTGTTTTGTCCTGGATGGTATCAAGCTTCTTGAGGTTGTTGGGGCTGCACCCAACCAGGCAGTGGGGATTATTCCAGCAAATTGTGGATTGTAGAAGGTGGACAGGCTTTGGGGAGTTAGGAGATGAGTTACTTGCCACAGTATTCCTAGCCTCTGACCTACTGTTGTAGCCACTGTGTTTATGTGGTGAGTCCAGTTGAGTTTCTGGTCAATGACAACTCTGAGGATGTTGATAGCGGGGGATTCAGTGACAGTGGTACCACTGAATGTCATGGGTCAGCGGATAGATTGTCTCTTATTGGTGATGTTCATTGCCTGGCATTTGTGTGGCACGCATGTTACTTGCCACTCATCAGCCCAAGCCTGGATATCGTTCAGATCCCGTTATATTCAAATATGAACTGTTTCAGTAGCTGAGGAGTCGACGAATGGTGCTGAACATTGTTCGCTGATGTTTGGGCTTAGGACACTAACCTGAGGAACTCCTGCAGAGAAGTCCTGGAGCTGAGATCACTGACCTCCAACAACCATCACCATCTTATGTGTCAGGTATGACTCCAACCAGTGGACGGTTTATCCCCCGATTCCCATTGATTCCAGTTTTCCTCGGGCTCCTTGATGCCAACTTGGTCAAATGCAGCCTTAATGTTAGGGGCTGTCACTCTCACCTCACCTCTGGAATTCAGCTCTTATGTCCATGCTTGAACCAAGACTGTAATAACATCAGGAGCTGACTGGCCCTGGTAGAACCCAAACTGGACATCACTGAACAGGTTACTCTCACCTTACCTCTGGAATTTAGTACAGAAGGCCATCCGCCAGCTTAAGAACAACAAGGCTGACTGAGCAGGTGGTATCCCCGCTGAGGCACTGAAGTGCGAAGGCAAAGAGCTCCTACTGCAGCCACATACCCTATTCTGCCTTATCCGGAAGGAGGAGAGCATTCAGGAAGAGCTACAGGATGCTACAGTTGTGAGCATTTTAAAACAAAGGGAACAAGTCTGACTGTGGTAACTACAGGAGAATCTCCTTGCTGTTGACCGTTGGAAAAAAGAGTAGGTCGTCCACAACTTCTCCTCCCTGTGGCTGAATAACTCCTCCTGGAGTCACAGTGTGTTTTTGGGCCAAGCAGAGGCACAACGGACATGGCTCTCACTGCACGAAAGCTGCAGGAAACATGCAGAGCCTACCCCCCTGTACATGGCCTTCTTCGACCTTTGACACCTATTTGCTCCTTCATTGTGCCCCTTGGAGGAAAACTGACCCTCAAGAAGTTTTGCTCTTTCCTCCAAGAGAAATCTTCCCCAGCACTCTACACTCCTAAACCCTCACCTCACTGCCCCTCAACTAGAGCATAAACGCTGCTCCCTCCACACTTCACATCAGCTCTGAAGAAGAGTCATCTAACTCGAAATGTTAGCATGCGCTCTCTCTCTCTCCATGGATGCTGCCTGACTTGCTGTGATTTCCAGCATTTGTTGTTTTCAGTCTTTGACACCATCAATCGGGAAGCATTATGGAGCATCCTTCTCCATCCTGGTTGCATCATGAAGTTTGTTACAATCTTTCACCTGTTCCACGACAACATGGAAGTTATGGTAATGACAAATCGCTCCCCCACTGACCCATTCCCCGTTCAGACTAGTGTCCACCAGGGCTGAGCCATCACCCCAATGCTGTTCTCGATCTACCTCGCTGCATTGCTTCACCTCACCACATTCCCAACATCGTAAATAAGCTTCCCGCATCTAGCCTGTCCAGTCCCATTAGGATTTTATATGCTTCTATGAGATTCCTCCTCATTCTTCTAAACATGAGAGCATGGGTCTCACCCTGAACATCTGCAAGACAAAGGTCTTCCACCAACCCTGCACGGCACCATGGAGTGAACCTCCGATCATCGAGGTCCACCGGGAGGCCTTGGAGAACGTGACCACTTCCAATACCTTGGGAATGTCCTATCAGCCAAAGCAGCTATTGATGAGCAGATCCAGCATCACCTTTGGTTGCCTGAGGAAAACGGTGTTCGGGGACAACAACATCAGACCCAGCACTAAGATCTTGGGTTAAAGAGCTGTGCCAGTTCCTGCCCTCTTATATGGTCCGAGATATGGACTGTCTACAGCAGACACCTCAAGGCGCTGGAGCAGTACCATCAACGCAGCCTGCGCAAGATCCTGCAAATACGCTGGGAGGAAAGATGCACCAACCTTAGTATCCTCAAACAGGCCAACATCCGCAGCATTGAGGCCCTGACCACCCTTGATCAGCCACAATGGGCTGGGCACGTCATCCACATGTCCAACACAAGACTCCGAGCAGGCACTCTACTCCCAGTTCCGAAATGGCAGGCGTGCCCCAGGTGAACAGAGGAAGCACTTTAGTGATACCCTCAAGACCTCACTGGTGAAGTGCAGCATTCCCACAGATACCTGGGAATCACTGGCCTAGGAACGTCCAAAGTGCAGGAGCAGCATCTGGGAAGGCATCCACCACCTCAAGACTTGCCGTCGGGAAAAAAGCAGAAGCCAGGCGAAAACAGCGCACTGCCACAACAATGCCTGACCCACCCCTTCCACAACCACTTTCTGCCCCAAGTGTAGTTTAAACTGTGGTAGCTGCATCAATCTGTACAGCCACCTAGAGACTCACCTTGAGAGTGAAACAGACTCATCTTTGTCTGTGAGGGACCACCAATTATGATGATGAGTCTTGATATCCTGGGACATCCAGTTTGTAAAGACCCAGAGTTCCATTGACCTTGGCCCATGACTCTACTCAACTGCTCCAGTTCAAATTGGGAGGTTTTTTGTATTACTGGAGATAACTGCCTTCCTGTTCAGAGCTCAGCTATTCTCCCGCAAAAATAATTGAGACAAATCCCAAAAGCAAAACTGGGATCATACATTTTTGTAATTGAGAGATTTAAGTGAAATAAGTTTGATGATGTACAAGACATTACTCATCTAAAAGGCAGACTCTAAGGCACCAAGAACTCACCATGATGTTTATTTTAATTTTTCTCACTCCAGCAACTGTTGTCCTCTTTGAAGTAAGGCTAAGCTCATAGTCATTAAAGTGCTTCCAATTGCTCTGGCATTTCAGTTACATTGGTGCAGAAAATAATACATAATTCGCAGTTACTATCCTAAACTAGGCTTATATAATTTGTTAACGCTCATTTATCATCCTATTCTTATCAAATGTGAACTGTAAAACTGGATAAGTACTTGAAACTAAGAAATTTGCAGGGCTACGGGGAAATAGTGCAAGGCAGAATGGAATTAATTATAGAAATCTTTCAAGAAGTCAGAGACATGTTGTACTGAATGGATCCTCCTGTACGTGCCATGACTCAATGGTGTAGCATGGTGGAAATCAAGCCACGCATTCTTGGTGTCATCACAAAAGCTAAAGATATTTTCAACTAACTACAGGTAGGTCTGCTATAATGCGTGTTTCGTTAACACGAATTGGCTGTAATGCGATTAATAAATAGTGGATGCTGTTCGGTTAACGTACACTTTCTGATGTGCGGGTATAGTGATTTTCTATAGTAATTTCCCTATAACGCGATTTTCTATAGTGTGATTTTCTACAGCGTGAGGTCACACAAAGAACGCAACTATCACGTTATAGGAGAACTACCTGTACTCAAAATTCCTTAACTTCTGATTTTCTGACCCTGATTAATAGACAGCACAGACCAGGTTTCTGTGCTTAAGAAGAATTACTACTTATTACAAATAATTGTATTCTAGCTACAGATAAAGCATTACAAAACAATTGTGACATAACAGTACTTGTTAAAACTCTAACGCCCTTCTGAACCATCCCTTACATATACACAGGCAGGAAAAAGAAACACATGGATAGAAGAGAAAAACTGCGAAGACAGGTCAGTACTCTTTGTCCACAAATTCTGTTGTGATAATTCTTGCTAATCCAAACGTTTCTTTTTGGCTTTCCTCATTGAACACATTCACTGGTTTGTAAAAGGCACAGGGTGGTTGGTGCACCTGGAAATATCTGATTTATCAATTAAAACTCACAGCAACAGCTGAAGGGAGATTAACTGCTTTCATGGCTTAAAGCAAGATTTGACTGCAGAGAAGACAGAGACCGCTCCCAAGTAATGGCAATCCAATCCCTCCTCTGTAAGTTGTCCTCCTTTCTAAGCTGTTCAGTTACCTAACATAATCACATGGCTGTTGGCAAGCACAAGGGTTTTGTCATCAACAACTAGTCACCAATCCACAGTCCCATCAACTTCTGTGGGCCCTCAGCTGCATCTATACACAAGCCCTCAGGTCCTGTTCATTTACAATCACTTCAGTTACTGCTTGTTCAAACAGTTATTTACAGTGCTTACCATGGGAGCCAGGTTACTTGCTTTTAAAAACATGCAGCCATCCTTTCAAAGTGCTAGTTTTAAAATAGTTCTCTTTTATTTCAGTCCACAATTTTAAAAGTACAAAAATAAAAAGACATGAACCTTGTATCTAACTCTGTGACTCTATCAACGATCTTCAAAACAGTTCCAAAGACTCCCCATTTTGAAGATGAATGCTGAACCCTTTGAAAAACCAGCCTGCACCTGGGTGAGTTTAAATAACTGTTAACTTCAATTGGATCTGCCAAACATATAGGCTACATGAGGATATGACAATGTGAATTTTCTGAAGTGGAAGGACAAGGTGACAAAACCATTTAAAAACACACAAATGGGATCTTGGTTTTATTGATAGAGACCTCGTGTACCAAAACCAAGTTATGCCACACTTTGAAAAATAACAGGTTTAAACCCCAGCTGGTGTACTGTGGGCACTGCTGTCCATCACATTTTAGGAAGGAAGAAAGGAGAATTACTTGACTGGTTCCAAAGACAAAGATGTCTAGTTATGAGCAGAGGTTGGGCATGCTCTTTGTAGAATTGAATTGAATCATTTCCCAGCTACATACAATTCTGCCAGCACGGGACACCCTGACAAGCAGAGCCCATTCATTCTACAGAACTATTTTCATTAGGATTTCAGTGGAGTATAAATGGCGATTCCGAAAATTTTCACACTTCAGCCACTCGAACAGTGCAAAACAATCGACAGTGCAAGTACATAGATCCCAACCTTGCTAACTGGAGCTGCATCCATTTTTTTGAGGAGCATGAAGCACTGGCTTTACTATCTGTGATTGGCATAAGATACTAAGTTCAGAAACATATCACACGTGAAATTATTTTGGCTTAAACACAACCATTTTGGTGCTGACATTCTTTATAAGTAAAACCACTACCAATTAACAAAACTAAGTTGGTGTCTTTTTGTGCAATTTCCAAGGATTAAACATAGTCCCTTCTCATTTTCTTCCTTCCAGACACAATCTACCTTGGCATTCTGCACAACATCAATGTTATTCATCCCTTTCTTTGCTGGTGACCATGCTTTCAGTTGTCTAGCCCTGAAGCTTATGGATTCCCTGTTCAAATCTCTACTCCTGTCTTCTTTAACACACTTAGATCCTACCTCATATCTTTGATCATCTAACATAATACCTTCATTGTGGTTTAATGTTAAATTCTGCCTCATCAAATCCCTTGGGACAATTTACTATTATCAAATCATTGAATAAATGCAAGCTACTTTTATTATAGACCAAAATATTGCAGATGGTGGAAACCTCAAATAAAGACAAAAGTGCAGGAAATAACCAAACTGGGCAGTGCATCAATCTGAACTACTGCGTTACTCTCTTCACAGATGTTGCCTGACTTGCCATGCATCTCCAGAATTTTCTGTCAGTTGAATAAGAATTTGAATTAGAATTATTGTCACGTACTCACATGAGTACAGTCAAAAGTTTACAAGTCGCCACTTACGGCGCCATCTTAGGTACCAAAGTACCCAAGTACAAATTCTTAGGGGAAAAAAATAGAAAAACAAAGAATTAAAAAGTAGAGCAATAAATCAGCAAAATAAAGAAATTAGACTTCAGAATAGGTTCGTCTGTACTAACTGCTGCTACTTTGGTTCAAGATAAAATTACTAATTGATTTGCAAAACTGCAAGAGGAGACAAAAAAGAAATAGGCAAAAAATGAAAAAGCTCAACTTACAAATTACTTCACAGGGTGAAAACAGTGCCAACACTTTTATCCCTTTAAAGAATCTTGTTCAAGAGCGTAATGTGGACTGAGAACTCCTCAATATCAAGACAGGCATAAGACAACAGGGATCTACAGTATAGACAAAGCCTACTATGCTGCTCTTCTCTACGCCGCTTCTCCATACTCCAGACTTCTCCCATGGGACACATTAACTCAACAAAAAAACAAATTTTAGACTTCATGTAGACAGATTTCTGCCAGCACCTAGCGCTTAGAAAGATCTAGTGGCCTGCAGATACTGCCTTGCATCATTAAAAATCCCTGTCTCGAGAACTCGGAGAGCATTCTGCAACTGCAAGCTTCGCATAAAATCTGCACTTTAAAACCAGAGGGAATTCATGATGCAGTTTGAACATGTATCAACTCCTCCTCCATCCCCAGGAAACAGGCTGGATTTGAGAACACCAGAGACAATTTTGTGCATTACTTAAACCCCCCCCCCGACACACACACACACACACACACACACACACACACAGACAAGAAAAGCCAGAATAGTCTCTTCATTTTTTTAAACTCACAAATCAAAATTTAAACGAGCTTTTGACCAGGTCAGTCTTTAAAGGTGGATGAAGCAGTTGCAGTGGTGAGCATTATGTAGTGTATCAATTTTTTTGTGTCTGATATTTCTGAAGGGCTGCATTTGTGGCTAACACCACCACAAGGTGGAGCAACACGCAATCATACATCAAATTGGAATGCTGTTTCTGGTTTGATGCACAAACAATGATAATACTTTCCACTGTAATAGGGAACCTAGTCAATAGGAAATAATTGTTCATTCCTGATAGTTTCTTTACGAATCCTATCTTCTGTATCAGTTACAGTGTCTGTTTACTAATAATAAGGACATCCAACAAGTATTAAAAATTGCAGGCATTCAAAATACAGTCCCATCAAATGTCAGAATATTAAACAAGGTACGCATGGCCAAGTAGTAATCTCTGATATACTGTAACTTCTGTTTTACATGCAAAATGTCTGTCAAACCTCTTGTTTCCATCACTTGTTTTAACTGTTGCAGGTGCATCTGCGTATGCTCACCTGGATCATGGTGGCCATTTTTAATGGTAGAACCGTAGGCCCACAATGGTAATACACATTTTGTTTCTATAAACCAACGTATTGTTAAACAGCCAGTTATGATCGGACAATAAAGCCTCTAGGGAACATGGCATTGAAACCCAAATCTGTGAACGGCGCCACCTACAAGTTCAAGGGAGCAGATGTATGGCAACACTACCACCTAAAAGAAAAACAAAGTGCTGGAGAAACTTACTAGATTTGGCAGCATTTACTGACAGAAAGAGAAACAGTCAACGTTTCAAGTTCAAAATGACTCTGCTTCGAAACAAAGGGGGTTGCAAAGGTTATGGTTTTATGCTGTAAGAAAAAGTGGGACGGGAGGAGCATGTGGAAAAAGTTGGCAAAGGTGCCCCAGTGCAGAAAGTAAAGGAAGTGCCAATGATAATAAAGAAATGATATAGATAAAGAGTAAGTGTTAATAGCAGAAAATGAATTAGCACAACGACAGCAAACTCATGCAAACAAGACATAGGGTGCCCAAGGCTGGATTTGAAATGTAGGACACAGCTGGTTGTCTGAAGTTGCTGAACACACTGTCAAGTCCTGAAAGCTGTAAACTGTTTAAGTGGAACACAAGGTTCTGTTTTTCCAGCTTACAATGGGCTTCACTGGAACACCGTAGAAGGCTTAAGGCAGAAACATTAGTGTGAGAACAATATGGTATAGTAAAGTCACAAGTGACTGGAAGGTCAGGGTCATTTTTGTGAACAGAGTGGACGCGGAAGCCAAAGTTAACAAAGAACACTTAGAATAAGAGGCCGAGGAAATAATAAGGAGGAACCAGGAAATGGCAGATGAGTTGAACATATACTTTGCATCTCTCTTCACTGCAGAAGACACGAACAGCATTCCAAAATTACTAAATAGTCAAGGGGCAAAAGGAGTAGAGGAAATAAATACAACCATCACTGGAGAAAAAGCACAAGGGAAACTAATAGGGATAAAATTCAACAAGTCCATCTGGACACAATGCGATGCATCATTGTTATTGTCAGCAATCCCTTGCTAACAAGTTTAATTGGCCATTTTAAAAATCTCTGTCACTGTTCATGGGTTTCTGTGGGTTCCTGGGTGGCTGATGAGCCTGATTCTAGAGCTGCACCTCTGACCACACATTTGGCAGGGGTTACGAGGAGGCAGAATTGGTCCTCAGCCTTGAGATCGTTAACATTCCTTTCTCCAGTTCCTTTTCCATACTTCCTCTTGCTGAAGAGTAATTTCATACTAGAGGTTGCTGTATGAGGTATGCTGTATATTGCAAGTCAGTTTTGTTCGAATGAGGGTCTCTCCAGCATTGACATCTATACTGCATTTCTTGAGGGAAAACTTCAGGGAGTCTTTGAAATGTTTCCTTTGTCCTCCTCTCATTTGAGTGCCTTCCTTGAGCTGGGCAAAGAATATTTGCTTTGGCAGTTGGTGCTTAGGATGCCCGAGTTCATGGCCAGCCCCACAAAGTTGGCTTTGGATTATTGCGGCCTCAATGCTGGTGTTATTAGCTGTATCAAGGACTGATGTTAATACGCCTGTCCTCCCAGCTGATGTTGAGAATCCTTCCCAAACAATGTCGATGGTACGTCTTGAGGGTCTTGAGATGGCATCTACGTGTAGTGCGAGTTTCAGAGCCACATGGAAGAGTCAGAACAGTGACTACATTATGGACAAGGATTTTGGTATCAGGACGGATGTCGGTCATTGAGACTCTCAACCTTTGGCATCCGAAGGCGGCGCTTGCAGAGTGGATGCCCTGTTGAATCTTTGCATCAATGTCAGCCCTACATGAGAGGTAGCCTCCTAGGTAGCGGTTATGTTCCATGTTTGGCAAGATTTCTGTTGATTTTAATGGAGGGATAGACTGAACGTGCCCTGGGACGGGTTGGTAAAGGGTTTGAGTCTTGAGGTTGAGGCGGAGACGAATTCTTCGGTATACTCCCATGAAGGAGTTAAGCGAGGTTCATCTCAGTAGGCACCTTGTGTGAGATGCCACTTTTGGAGCACTGGGTACAGTTCTGGTCACCTTGCTATAGGAAGGACAGTATTAAATTGGAAAGGGTTCAGAAAAAGATTTACTAGGAGAGGCTGGGACTTTTTTCACTGGAGTGTAGGAGATTAAAGGTGACCTTACAGAGGTTTTATAAAATCATGGGGGGTCACAGATGAGGTGAATAGCAAAGGCATTTTCCCTAGAATGGAGGTGTTCAAAACTAGGGGGCATATTTTTAAAGTGACAGGAGAAACATTTAAAAGGGATCTGAGGGATAACCTTTCCCGCGGAGGGTGGTTCGTATGTGAAACGAACTGCCTGAGGAAGTGGTAGATGCAGATACAATTACAACAATTAAAAGACATTTGGACAGGCATATGGATAGGAAAGGTTTAGAGGGATAGGGGTCAAATGCAGGCAAGTGGGAAACTTGGTGGCATGGACATGTTGGACCCAAGGGTCTGTTTGCATGCTGTATGACTCTATGAACATAGGAATCCTGTTGTACATCAGCAATCACATGGTCCTAGACAGAAATAAATTCAGTTCAGTGGCAAGGAAACCTTGACAATTCCAGATTGTCCTCTTGTTGCAGCCTCTGTTCACCATCGCAGGTGTTGATATCACACAAATATCTTCTGCCTGGATCACTGGGGACTTATTTTGGATGACGTTTTGTCTAGTTCCTCCTGTCCCACCTTACTGTCATGGATAACCCTGCCAGGAGTTGAGAACTCTTGACGGTATCACTCACAGGATCAACTGAACACTCTCCAATGCAGCAAGGTGGCAATCCATGGATTCATACTAGAATATTTAAAGTACCACCTACAGAGATAGTAGACGGACTGGTAGTAATCTTCCTAGAATTCTTACAATTTGAAAAAGTCCTAGAGGATTGCAAACTGCTAATGCAACACCCTTATTTAAAAAGGTAAGGAGACAAAAATAAAATCAGATGACTGTTGGTCAGTTTGATTAAAATCCGCTTTCGGGAAGCTGTTAGTGACTATTATAAAGCATGTAATAGCAAAGCATTTAGAAAAACATAGACAATAATCCATGGGCTTGGAAGTACTACATTAGCATAGATCGAGGATTGGGTTACTAAAAGAAGAGTAAAGGGGAGTTTTCAGGATGGCAACCTATGACTAATGGACCGCCACAGGGACAATGTGAGGGCCACAAATATTAACAATATACATTGATGACTTGGTTAAGGGAAGTGCATGTATTCTAGCCAATTGGCGAATGACAAAAATAGGTGGGAAGGCAAGTAGTGAGGATGACAAAGTCTGCAGAAGCAAAGAGACAAGTTAAGTAAGTGGGGAAAAAAAAACCTGGAGGTGGGATGCAGATGGAATATCATGTGGGAAAATGTGAGGTCGTGCACTTTGGCATGAAGTATAGAAGGAAGTGAATAATATTTAAATATTTATGGAGAAAGATGACAACATAGGTGATTTGGGAGTCCTCATGCATAATTCACGAAAGGCTAACATACTAATTACACAGGTAAAAGGGAAGGGAAATGGAATACTGGCCTTTATTTTGAAGGGAATGGAAAATAAAAATAAACAATCCTTCTCAAATCTATACAAGGCACTAACAAGACTACTGTTTTGATCCCCTTATCTAAGCACAGATATGTTGGCATTGAGGGTAGTCCAGAGAAGGTTCACAAGGGTGATACCAGGTTTGGAGTGACCGCCTTATGAGGAGAGGTTATATAGGTTGGTGGTACTTACTCATTGGAGTTTAGAAGAATGAGAGGTGACCTTAAAAGTTACAAAGTTCTTAGGGGACTTGACAATTTAGATGCAGTGAGGTTGTCTTTCATTGTGGGAGAGTCCAGGTCCAGAGGACACAATCTCAGAAGAAGTGGTCACCCTTTTAAGACAGAAGTGAAGAATGAATTTCTTCCCTCAGAGGCTAGTATATTTGCGAAATTCTTTAGCACAGAGAGCTGTTGAGACTGGGTCATTAAGTATATTCAAGACTGAGATAGATTTTTAATCAGTAAGGGAGTTAAGGGTTATGGGGAAGAGGCAGGGAAGTGGAATTATGCATTATCAGATTAGCCATGATTTCACTGGATGTCAGAGCGGACTCAATAGACTGAGTGATCTGCTTCTCATAGAATCCCCACAGTGTGGAAACAGGTCGTTCGGTCCAACAAGTTCATACCGACCCTCAGAGCATCCCACCCAGACCCATCCCCCTGTAACCGACCTAATCTACACATCCCTGAACACTACGGGCAATTTAACATGGCCAATCCACCTAGCCTGTACATCTTTGGACTGTGGGAGGAAACCAGAGCACCCGGAGGAAACCCATGCAGACACGGGGAGAATGTGCAAACTCCACATAGACAGTTGCCCAAGGGTGGAATTGAGCCAGACTCCCTGGTGCTGTGAGACAGCAGTGCTAACCACTAAGCCACCGTGCTGCCCCAGGCAAGCATACCAAACGCCATCTTCGCTATCCTGTCTACCTGCGTCTCAATCTTTCAAGGAGCAATGAACATGCACTCCAAGATCACTTTGTTCAGCAACACTCCCCAAAACCTTACCATCAAGTGTATAAGTCCTGCCCTGATTTGCCTTTCCAAAATGCAGCACCTCACATTTATCTAAATTATATTCCATCTGCCACTCCTCGGCCCATTGGCCTATCTGCTCAAGATCCCGTTGTACACTGAGGTAACCTTCTTCGCTGTCCACTACACCTCCAATTTCTGCACACTTACGAACCATACCACTTACGTTCACATCCAAATCATTTATACAAATGATGAACTGCAGTGGTTCCAGCACTGATCCTTGTGGCACACCACTTGTCACAAGGCTCCAGTCTGAAAAACAATCCTCCAGCTCATAGCAAGTTCTTTAGCACGGTGCAGATTGAAAGTACAAGTAGCAGGAAGTTTACATTTATGGTTTTATGGTAAATCGCTTATGATTCAAGGTGTCATTAATGAAGTCAACTATTAGTGACATTCACCTATGACACATCAAGTTTCTGACGTAATGTTAAATCAAACTATATTGCAAGTATATCCTTAATACTTTTCTTGTGTTATAGGGAAAGGTTTTCAATGTGAGTTATGGCAATTGATATTTACTGAAGATAACCATCAGATAATGAGGTCGTTTTGGAAAATTGAATCTCATACCATTCATCCGCATGAGGACTGAGGCAGTGCAGTCCAGTTATATTGTTCAACAATGAATATTACATCAAAATCACAGGATCAACACATGTTCAAAAATATCTACCTGTCTGCTTATTCTAGAAGAAGATCTGAAATTCAAAATTCTGTCATTTATAAATAATTGTGGACTTTTTTTGCCCTGTCGCACAAGATGCATAAAATTAATAACGAATAGTGAAGACCGGTTTACATCTAGCCCAGCTGCAGATGAACACAATGACACCACCTACAGCATTTTTGCTGACACTGTGGAGCAAGTTGTGTCTCATCTTGTCAGATTGTACTTACTCTGCTCCTGTGTCTTATGGCCCAATGGCATTATATCATTATCACACAGATTTTCGCCAATAGTTATTTCCATGAAGTGAGGTGGGATCATCCATCTATGTGGGGAAATGTTGACAGGCCAGTTGTGATTTTACTGCCTCCTGCTCAGACTGACTGCTCATCAATCACTCTCTTATTTGATTGTTACTGGCACAGCTCAGTAAACCTTCAAGTGTCATAAGGCACAGAAAATCCAAACATTTCACATCACTGTAATTGCAGCAGCCGCAGGTGCTGGTGCTTCATTCACCTAGTTAGTTGCCAGATCTTTCCTCATCACTGGTTGATTTTCACAGCAGTCATGACCAAGGGGACTTACAATGTCTGGGGAATTGCAAAGCACAGATTCCAGCCTGACGGTTGGCATGGACACTGTACTTTGAATAAACATTCAACACAAGTCGAAAAGTGGTGCAGACCGCCAAGAACACAACAAACGTGGTAATCAATTTGTGCACATCAAGCTCCCAAAAACAGTCAAGTGATAATGAGCAGATACTTTTCAGAAAACCAAAAGAATAGGAAGGATATTATTAAATTGGAAAGGACACAGAAAAGATTTACAACGATGTTACCAGGACTGGATAGGCTGGGACATTTTCCCTGGAGTATTATAGGCTGAGGGATGACTTTATTGAGGTTTATAAAAGCATGAGGGGCATAGATAAGGTGAAAAGCAAACGTCTTTTCCCCAGGGTGGGGGAATCCAGAACTAGAGGGCACAGGTTTAAAGAGATGGGGGCAAGATTTAAAAGGGACCTGAAGGGCAACTTTTTCACACAGAGTGTGGTGTGTATATAGAATGAACTGCCAGAGGAAGTGGTAGTTGCAGGTATAATTATAACATTTAAAAGACATTTGGACAGGTACATAGATAGGAAAGGTTCAGATGGATGTGGGCCAAAGGTAGGGAAATGGGACTAATTCAGTTTAGGAAACGTGGTCGGCATGGACGAGTTGGACCAATGGACTGAAGCGTCTGTTGCCATGCTATATGAGTCTGATTCTGTTTGGCTTGGAACAGAGGGATACATCTGTTAATTAGTTAATTTTAGTGGGATGAAAGGGTTTTAGCCCAGATTAACTATCATCACTCCACCCCAATTAATCAAACAGCAGAGTAGGGGCAGAAAATAGGAGCTGGGCATCATTCTCAAATATGCATTTTAATTAAGGAGGTATATCAAAGACTGGAGTAATATCAGAAAACAGGAATTTTGAGAGACAGTCAATGACTCCTCCATTCATGTGGCTAGTAAAATATGTAGGAAATGTCATATCCAAATGTGAGTCTGTCAAGTTTCTCTGGAGACTATCCAACTACCTCTTGAATTTTTTGATTCCATCAGCTCCTGTGCCACCCTGATATGTCAGTCCATACAATCGCCTTTTGGGACATTTGAGACAGTGGTAGTGCTCCTATCTCTGAGCCAGGAGGTCTAGGTTCAATCCCACCTGCTCTAAATATTTCATAATATTTTCTAATCAGTCTGATAAGAAATATGTACAATCACCTTCTAAATCTAAAGGTCATTTCAATCCTACGTTTACAGCTGTGTCCTCCTATTGTGAAATCTGAGGCTACATTGCACAGAATGACTTTAACCTTAAATGCAAAAAAAAAGGAGGGACTGAAGCAGTTCTAGCACTTCTCCCTCATGGTAGACTGGTAGAAAGGTACAAAGGGTGAAGTCACATGGTATCGGGGTGAGCCGGCAAGATGGACACAGAAGTAGCTTAGTCATAGGAGACAGAGGGTAGTGGTGAAAGGATGCTTTTCAGAATGGACGGCTGTGACTAGTGGTGTCCATAGGGGTCACTGCTAGGACCTCTGCTGTTTGTGATCTACATAATGATTTGGAGGAAAACACAGCGGTCTAATTAGTTAGTTTGTGGACGATAAAAAGAATGGTGGAGTTGCAGATAGTGAGGAGGACTGTCATAGGATACAACAGGATGTCAATCAGTTGGAGCCATGGGCAGAAAAATGGCAGATGAGTTATGCTGCAATTTATAGAACTTTAGTTAGGCCACGCTTGAAAATTTGCGTATAGCTCTGGTCACCACACTACCAAAAAGGATTTGGATGCTTTGGAGAGGATGCAGAAAAGGTTTACCAGGATGTTCAGAGATAGCAAGAACTGCAGATACTGGAGTCAGAGATAACACAGTGTGGAACTGGAGGAACACAGCAGGCCGGGCAGCATAAGAGGACCAGGAAAGTTGACGTTTCGGGTCAGGACCCTTCTTCAGAAATGCAGAGACAGAAGGGAGCTGGGAAATAAAGAGAGAGGAGGGGTGGGGCTGGGGAAGGTTGGTGAGAGGTGAGTGCAGATAGGGAGTTGTGGGGTTAGGTCAGTGGGATGGGTGGGGTGAATAGGTGGGACAGAAGATGGACAGGTTGTGTCAGGTCTTGGAGGCGTGGATGACACGGGGGCTTGGACATGGGGTGAGGGGATTTTAAAACTGGTGAATTCCACATTTATGCCACTGGGCTGTAGGCTCCCAAGGCGGAATATGAGGTGTTGCTCCTCCAGTTTGCGTGTGGCGTCATTGTGACACTGGAGGCAGCCCAGGATGGACATGTCACCCAGGGACTGGGAGGGGGGAGTTAAAATGGTACCAGGATGTTGCCTGGTTTGGGGGGAATTTAACTATGAAGAAAGGTTGGATCGGCTGGGTTTGTTTTTACGAGAACGCAGGAGGTTGAGGGGCAACCTAAAAAAAGTTTAAAGGGATAGTAGGAACTGCCGATGCTGGAGAATCTGAGATAACACGGTGTAGAGCTGGATGAACACAGCAGGCCAAGCAGCATCAGAGGAGCAGGAAGGCTGACGTATCGGGTCGACGCTTCTTCAGAAATGGGGGAGGGGAAGGGGATTCTGAAATAAATAGGGAGAGAGGGGGAGGCGGATAGAAGATGGATAAAGGACAAGATAGGTGGAGAGGAGACAGACAGGTCAAAGAGGCGGGGATGGAGCCAGTAAAGGTGAGTGTAGGTGGGGAGTTAGGGAGGGGATAGGTCAGTCCAGGGAGGACGGACAGGTCAAGGAGGCGGGATGAGGTTAGTGGGTAGGAGATGGGGGTGGGGCTTCAGGTGGGAGGAATGGTTAGGGAGGCAGGGACTAGCTGGGCTGGTTTTGGGAAGCGGTCGGGGGAGGGGAGATTTTGAAGCTTGTGAACTCCACATTGATACCCTTGGGCTGCAGGGTTCCCAAGCAAAATAGGAGATGTTGTTCCTGCAGCTTTTGGGTAGCATCATTGTGGGAATGCAGGAGGCACAGGATAGACATGTCATCCAAGGAGTGGGAGGGGGAGTTGAAATGGTTCGCGACTGGGAGGTGTAGTTGTTTATTGCGAACCGAGCTTAGGTGTTCCGCAAAGCGGTCCCCAAGCCTCCGCCTGGTTTCCCCGATGTAGAGGAGGCCACAACGGGAACAGCAGATACAGTATACCACATTAGCAGATGTGCAGGTGAACAGCTGTTTGATGTGGAAGGTCTTCTTAGGGCCTGGGATGGGGGTGAGGGGGGAGGTGTAAGGGCAGGTGTAGCACTTGCTTCGGTTGCAGGGAAAAGGGCCGGGGGTGGTGGGGCTGGAGGGGAGTGTGGAGCGGACAAGGGAGTCACGGAGGGAGTGGTCCCTCCAGAAAGCAGATAAGGGTGGGGAGGGATAAATGTCTTTGGTAGTGGGGTCAGATTGCAGATGGTGGAAACGTCGGAGGATGATGCGTTGGATTCGGAGGTTGCTGGGGTGGTACGTGAGGACGAGGGGGATTCTGTTTTGGTTGTTATTGCGGGTAGGGGGTGTGAGGGATGAGTTGCGGGAAATGTGGGAGACACGGTCGAGGGTATTTTCAACCACTGTGGAGAGGAAGCTGCGGTCCTTGAAAAAAGTACATCTGGGAAGTCCCGGAGTGGAATGCCTCATCTCGGGAGCAGATGCGGCGGAGGCGAAGGAATTGGGAATAGGGGATGGCCTTTTTGCAGGAAGGTGGGTGACAGGAGGTGTATTCTAGGTAGTTGTGGGAATCAGTAGGTTTGAAATGGATATCGGTTTTGAGGTGGATGCCAGAGATGGAGACAGAGAGGTCCAGGAAGGAGAGAGAGGTATCAGAGATGGTCCAGGTGAACTTAAGGTTGGGGTGGAAGGTGTTAGTGAAGTGGATGAACTGTTCGAGCTACTCATGGGAGCACGAGGCGGCGCCGATACAGTCATCAATATAACGGACGAAGAGGTGGGGGATAGGGCCAGTGTAGCTTTGGAAGAGGGATTGTTCCACGTATCCTACAAAGAGGCCGGCATAGCTTGGGCCCGTGCGGGTACCCATGGCCACCCCTTTTGTCTGTAGGAATTGGGAGGAATTGAAAGAGAAGTTGTTCAGGGTGAGGACGAGTTCGGCTAATCGGATGAGGGTGTCAGTGGAGGGGGACTGGTCAGGCCTGCGGGACAGGAAGAAGTGGAGGGCCTTTAGGCCATCTGCATGGGGAATGCAGGTGTATAGGGAGTGGACGTCCATGGTAAAGATGAGGTGTTGGGGACCGGGGAATTGGAAGTTCTGGAGGAGGTGGAGAGCGTGGGTGGTGTCATGGACGTAGGTAGGGAGTTCCTGGACCAAAGGGGAGAAAATGGAGTCAAGATAGGTGGAGATAAGTTCGGTGGGGCAGGAGCAGGCGGAGACAATGGGTCGACCAGGGCAGTCAGGTTTGTGGATTTTGGGTTTAAAGGAATTTGGTTTAAAGGATTGAGATTGGCAGGAACAGGCTATTGGTTTAGATGATCAGCCTTGATCATAATGGATGGGACAGCAGGCTTGGAGGACCAAACAGCCTGCACCAGCTCCTAATTTCTCTTTAACAGTCACAAGGGCCAATGAGACGAATAGCATAGAGGTTATTAGGGGGAATTTGGATAAGCATGGGAGAGAATTTAAGGTCTATTCTCAGGGTAGATGAAGCAAGGTGGTAAGAAGTTTGTGTGAAGACCAGCACGAAGTAATTGGGCCTAATGGCAACTATTTCCTGAATTGTAAAATTCTAAGGATCTTAACAACTTGATCATTCACAAGCCTTCCTCTTCTCCCGTCTAAAGTCTACAGTTCTATAGTCTCCCCTCTTGACTCAAATATCAACTTATTGTCCTCACTGTGACCTCTCTGAACTAGAGCTAAAATTAGATTTAATAAAAATAACAAATAAAGATAGGAAGATAATATAGAATGGATTATTTGAGCATTGTTAATATTGAGGGAATATGGGCTCAAGTTATTGGTTACGGTTTAGAATCAGGCCTGATTGGGTGAGCTGCCATGGGCAAAGGGACATCAACACTGCGGTTGCTGGTAATTGCATCCTTATTAATATATCAAATGGATTAGGAAGGTTAACAAGACAATAAAAAGTCAACAAAAGGACTAAAAGCTTTTAAAAGGACTCCAGGAATAGGAGAAGCTGCTCCACTTGGAAAGGTGCCGTTTCATCCCATGCAGAGAGGGGTGTACAGGCCAGAGATCCTCCTCGTGGCTCTGCTCTGGACCTGGCCAAATATCCAGGCAGCAGCCATGATGGGGTAATTGTGCCTGACTGTCCCCCCTCCTCTTTCGCAATTACGATCACATTTGGGTATCTGTCAAGTGGGAGCATGCAGTGTTCACTGGCACGATAGTGGACTTTAGAACATAAAACATTACAGCACAACGAATGGGCCCTTCAGTCCATGATTTTTGCCAAAAATGATGCCAAATTAAACAATGCCTTCTGCCTGCCCACGGTCCATATTCCTCCATTCCTTGTTTATTTGTGAGCTTATCTAAAAGCCCCTTAAATGCCCCTATTGTATCTGCCTCCACCTTGGCAGTACATTCCAGGTATTTACCACTCTCTATGCAAAAAGCTTGCCCCTCACATCTCCTTTGAAGGCGATTGCCTAGTATTATCGCTGGACTGTTAATCCAGGGACCTAGATAACATTGTGGGGACCCGAGTTCGAATCCCGCCACGGCAGATGGTGGAATTATTGAATTCAATAAAATACCTGCAATTAAGAGTCTAATGACGACCATGAATCCATTGTCGATTGTCAGGAAAATCCCATCTGGTTCACTAATGTCCTTTAGGGAAGGAAACTACCATCTTTACCTGGTCTGGCCTACATGTGACTCCAGACCCATAGCAATGTGGTTGACTCTGAACTGCCCTCTGAGCAACTAGGGATGGGCAATAAATGCTGCCTAGCCAGCAACACCCTGACCTGTTAATGAATAAAGAAAAAAAACTTTCCCCCTCTTACCTTAAATGCATGCGCTCCAATATTACATGTTTGAACTATAGGAAAAAGACTCTCTCTGTCAACCCTATCTATGCCTCTCAACTTCATAAACTTCTATCAGGTCTCCCCTCAGCCTCCACTACTCCAGGGGAAACAACCGTAGTTTGTTCAGCCTCTCCTTATAGCTCATACCCTCTAATCCAGACGGCATCCTGGTAAACCTCTTCTGCACCCTCCCCCAGGCCTCCATATCCTTCCTGTAACGTGGCAACCAAAACTGAATGCAATACTCTAAACACGGCCTAACCAAAGTTTTATAAAGCTACAACATCACTTCTTGACTCTTGTACTCAATTCCCCAACCAATAAAGGCAAGCATGCCATATGCCTTCTTTACCACCCTATCTACTTTCATGGGCACTTTCAGAGAGCTATGGACTAGGACCCCAAGATCCCTACGTATGTCAGTGCTCTTAAGGGTCCTGCCATTAACTGTGTACTTGCCCTTAACATTTGATCTCCCAAGAGCAACACCTTGTCCAGATTAAACTCCATATGCTATTTCCTCCACCCCTACCTGCAACTGATCTATATCCTGCTGTATCCCTTGACAACCTTCTGCACTATCCACAATTTCACTGATCTTTGTGTTGTGCATGTTAGAGTGCATCATTACCACGAATAATGTTATTTTGATTGAGTAAGTTCACTTTATCAGGACTATTCAGATTACTGGAAGTGTACTGTGCCAAAAGAAAAGGAGATGAATAATATCAAGCAATTATAAGTCACTGTATTTTGTGCTGCTGTATGAACATTCAGAATAACATGGGCTTAGAAACACTTGGGCTTTTCAGGGTCAGCCGCTCGGTTTTGTTCGAAGCAAGTTGAGGTTGACTAACATACAGGAAGTTTTGACGATATCACAATATGTTTGCAGTTACGTAATAGATATGTGGAAACGTTTAAGGAGTCATTGCATAAGATGCCAGCGAAAGACTTGTCATGAAAATGAAAGTACATTAAAGGGAGAATAAGGCAAATGGATAAAGATGCCTGGGGTAAAAGTCTTCTTCAGGAAAGGGACAATTGCACATGATAACAATGTCTTCAATTGGCAAGCTTGGCAAATCATGAGGGGAAAAGAATAGATCAGAGACAGTTTAGCACACGGATAAATATGACTGATACAGTTAAATACAGTAGGGAATGAACCAATAAATTGAGAACAATAATAGTGAAAGGTAATAAACCCTAAACATTATGATCCAGTGTGTTGCATGGCACTACCAACGTGCTAAATGGAATAGGCATCAAGGAGAAAACCTGATCAAAACTGGGCATGAGATGTTGTGACCATCAGCAACAGCAAAATTATAATCAATCACAATCTGCCACTTCGTGGTCCAACATAGCACCCACTCTACCATTCCAATCAAACCAGGAAATTAACCGTGCTTCAATGAAGAGTTCAGGAAGGAAAAAGATACTTCACAGAACTGTTATGGTGCAAGAGCAGGTCATTTACCCATTGTGTCCGCTCTGGCCCTTTAAGCATTCTGACTTAGTCATAGAGATGTACAGAAGTGGAAACAGACCCTTCGGTCCAACTCATCCACGCTGACCAGATATCTTAAATTAATCTAGTCCCGTTTGCCAGCATTTGCTCTAAACCCTTCCTATTCACATAGACATCCAGTTGCCTTTTTGGTGGTTGTAATTTTTGAAGGTCAATCATCCCAGTCCGAGGAAGTCATTGCAAGAGCTCATCAGGGGAGTGTCCTATGCCCAATCCCTATCTACTGCTTCATCAATGACCATTCCCCACCAGAAGGTCAGAAGTGGGCATATTCAGTGTTGCTTGCAGTTTTCAGGTCCACTCAACTCCAGAGACCCTGAAGCTATCCATATATAAAAGGGGAGGTGATGGTCTAGTGGTATTATCACTGGATTGTTGACCCAGGTTAAAACCCCATCATGGCAGGTGGTGGGCTTCGAATTCAATAAATAAAAACTGGAACTAAAGGTGGAGCTGGGTACAGAAAATAAAGACAGCAAGTTAAATAAACAAAGCAAGCAACAGCACAGCAGGGAACAAGGAAGATCGATGAATTAAACTGCATTTATTTCAATGCAAGAGGCCTGACAGGTAGGGAAGATGAAATCAGGACAAGGATGGGAACATAGGACTGGGATGTCATAGCTATTACAGAAACATGGCTAAGGGAGGGAAAGGAGTGGCAGCTCAATGTCCTGGGTATAGGTGCTATAAGGAAAGATAGAAGGGGAGGCAAGGGTGGAGGGGTAGTGGCATTTTTGATTCAGGAAAACAGTACAGCAGCACTTAGAGAGTTTATTCCTTTTGGGGGTGGAGGGGGGTGCAGTTTCCAGTGAAGCTATATGGGTGGAACTGAGAAATAAGAAGGGGGTGATCACTTTGATGAGATTATACCATCGGATTGATTGGTTGATTTATCGTTGTCACATGTATTGAGATATAGTGAAGTGTTTTGCACGCTGTCCAGATAGATCGTACTATACAAAGTGCAGAATACAGTGTTACAGCTGCAGAAAAGGTGCAGAGAGAGAGAGATCAGAATTAACATTTGAGAGGTCCATTCAAAAGTCTGATAACGGTGGGGAAAACACCATTCTTGAATCAATTCATATGTGTATTCAAACTTTTACGTCTTCTGCCCAATGGAAGAGGGTGGAGAAGAGTACAACCAAGGCAGGAGGGGTCTTTCAGTATGTTGGTTGCTTTTCCGAGGCAGTGAAAAGTACAGATGGAGTCAATGGATGGAAAGCTGGTTTGTGTGATGGACTGGGCTGTGTTTACGACTCTGTAGTTTCTCACAGTCTTGGGAAGAGCAGTTGCCATACCACACTGTGATAAGTCCAGATAGGATGCTTTCTATGGTGCATCTCTAAAAATTGGTAAGAGTCTTTATGGACATGCCGAATTTCCTTAGCCTCCTGAGGAAGTAGAGACATTGTTGTGCTCTCTTGACTGTTGCTTTCATGTGGGTGGACCAGGACAGATTGTTGGTGATCATCACTCCTGGGAACCTGATGTTCTCAACCATCTCCACCTCAGCACCATTGCTGCATGTCCTCCACTCCAATTCCCGAATTCAATGATCAGCTCCTTCATTTTGCTGACAATGGAGAGATTGTCATCTTTACACCATGCTGCTATGCACTTAATCTCTTTCCTGTATTCTGTCTCATCATTATTTGAGATCCAACCTACAGCAGCAGCGTTGTCAGTAATCCTGTAAAAGGAGTTAGGGTTGAATTGACTACACAGTGGTGAGTATATAACGAGTATGGTAGGGGGCTGAAGACACAGCCTTGCAGGGCATCGGTAATGAGCATTATGATGGAGAAGGTGTTGTCACCTATTCTTACTGATTGCAGTCTATGGGTCAGGAAGTTGAGGATCCAGTTATGGGGTGATGGGAGTGGGAGGTGGAGCCCAGACCTAGGTCTCGGAGTTTAGAGCTTGTCAGGTCGGGATATACCATTGTCTGTGATTCTGTTCGACTTTGCTTCATAGCCCGTTATGTGTAAGCCCTACCACAAATGATGGGTGTCCATGTAGTTGGTCTGGGTCCCAAGCTTAATTTGGTATTGCCCGTTGGTCTGTCCAAAGGCCTTACAAGGTCGTACCTGGATTTCATGTATAGGTCAGGGTTATCCGACTTGAATGCCTTAGACCTAGACTTCAGTAGCAGTTCATCATGGTTTTCGTTTGGGGAATATTCGGATTAACTTCTTTGGCACACAGTCTTCTACACACTTACTCATGAAGTCTGTGATGGTAACGGCATACTCGTTTAGGTTGGCCACTGAGTTCTTGAATAATTTTTTTCCTTTATTCATTTATAGGATGAGGGTGTCGCTGTCTAGGCAGCGTTTATTGCCCATCCCTAATTGCCAAAAGGCGGTTAAGAGTCAACCACATTGCTGTGGATCTGGAGTCACATGTAGGCCAGACCAGGTAAGGATGGCAGTTTCTGTCCCTAAAGGACATTAGTGATCCAGGTGGGTTGTTCTGGCAATCAACAATGAATTCACGGTCATCACTGATTCTTAATTCAAGATATTTATTGAATTCAAATTCCACAATCCGCTGTGGCGGGATTCAAACCTGGGTCCCCAGAATGTTGTCTAGGTCTCTGGATTAGCAGTCCGGTGATAATACCACTAGGCCGTCGCCTCCCCCATAATGGTCCACCGACTCTAAGCAATCCCATAGAAGCCCTTCCATTGCCTCAGACCGACACTGCACCACTTTCTGTACTGGGTCCTCGCTTCAATTCCTGCTTTAGGCTGGGAGGAGGAGCACAGTGTTGTGATCTGATTTTCTAAAATATGGACGGGGGATGGATCAGTAGGCATCTTTGATGATTGTATAGCAATGGTCAAAAACGTTTGGACTTCTGGTGGGATTGGAGAAGTGTTGATAGTAGCATGTTCTTGAGGTTGGCTTGGTTGAAATCACCAGCTATGATGAACAAGGCCACGGGGTAGTCTGTTCGAAGAATGTTTGTAGCGTTGTATACTTTGTCAAGTGCACTTCGTATGGGGCAGGATGTCAGATAGTGGAGGTGAACTTGTGTGGCATGTCGTAGGGGCGGTACTTTACTCTAAGATATTCTAAGTCTTGGGAGCAGTAACTCGCCAGATCCACCATGTCTAAGCACCAGAGCCCCTAGTTGTCAGCAGGAATTTGTGGAGCAAATATGTAGGGAGATTGCAGATAGATGTAAGAATAATAGGGTTGTCATCGTCGGGGATTTTAACTTTCCAAACATAGACTGGGACTGCCATCATGTAAAGGGCTTAGATGGGGAGGAATTTGTTCAGTGTGTTCAAGAAAACTCTCTCAATCAATATGTACATGGTCCTACTAGAGAAGGAGCAAAACTCAACCTTCACTTGGGAAATAAGGCAGGGCAAGTGACCGAGGTATTAGTGAGGGAGCACTTTGGGACCAGTGACCATAATTCTATTAGTTTTAAAATAATGATGGAAAAGGTAGGCCTGGTCAACAAATTAAAGTTCTAGACTGGTGCAAGGCCAATTTGATGGTATTTGACAGGAACTTTCAAAAGTTGACTGGAGGAGGCTGTCAAAATCAAGCATGTTCCTGTTAGTGTGAAGGGCAAAGCTGGCACAAGTAGAGAACACAGGATGACTAGAGATATTGTCGAGAAAAAGACGGAGGTATATGTGTCAGGTATAGACAGCTGCGATTCAAGCGAATCCTTAAGGAGTATAGAGGGTGTAAGAGTACACTTGAGAGAAATCAGGAGGGCAAAAACGGGACATGAGATATCTTTGCCAGATAAGGTGAAAGAGAATCCAGAGATTCTACAAGTATATTTAGGGCAGAAGAGTAACTGGGTAGAGAATACGGCCCCTTAAAGATCAACAAAGCCATTTTTGTGTGGAACCACAGGAGATGGGTGAGATCGTAAATGAATATTTTGTGTCAGTATTTACTGTGGAGAAAGACATGGAAGCTAGGGAACTCGGGGGAATAATGATGTCTTGAAAAGAGTTCACATTACAGAAGTGGAGGTGCTGGAGATTTTAAAATACGTAAACATAGATAAATCCCGAGACCTGTTCAAGTGTATCCCAGGACATTGTGGTGAAGCTAGGGAAGAACTTGCAGGGCTCCTGGCAGAGATATTCGTATCATCGACAGACACAGTGAGGTGCCGGAAGACTGGAGGGTGGCTAATGTTGTGCCATTATTTAAGAAAGAAGGCTGCAAGAAAAAGACAAGGAACTAAAGACCAGTGATCCTCATGTCAGTGGTGGCTAAGTTGTTGGAGGGGATTCTGAGGGACAGGATTACATGCATTTGGAAAGGCAAGGACTGATTAGGGATAGTCAGCACGGCTTTGTGCGTGGGAAATCTTGTCTCACAAATTGAATTGAGTTTTTTTGAAGAGGTGACAAAGAAGATTGATGAAGGCAGAGCAATAAACGTTGTCAACACGGACTTTAGCAAGGCCTTCGACAAGGATCCGTATTGGAGACTGGTTAGTAAAATTAAATTATATGGGATCCAGGAGAACTATCTGGATAAAAAATTGGCTCGTTGGCAGAAGACAGAGGGTAGTGGTCAAGGTGTGTTGTTCAGATTGTGGCACACCACTGATCGCAGGCGTACAAAGTTCAGTGCCGGGTCCACTGTTGTTCATCAAATATATAAACGATTTGGGTAAGAGTATAGGAGGCATAGTTAATAAGTGGCAGATGACACCAAAATTAGTGTAATAGTGAACAGTGAAGAAGGTTATCTAAGAGCACCTCAGGATCTTGATCAACTGGGCTAGGGGGCCGAGGAATGGCAGATGGAGTTTAATGCTGATAAGTGTGAGGTGTTGCATTTTGGTAAGACAAACCAGGACAGGACTTACACAGTTAATGGTAGGGCCCTGGGGAGTGTTGTCCAACAGAGAGATGTAGGGGTGCAGGTACATGGTTCCTTGAAAGCGGTGTCACAGGTAGACAGGATGGGAAGAAGGCACTTGGCACGTTTGCCTTCATCGGTCAGAGCACCGAGTACAGGAATTAGGACGGCATATTGCGGCTGTACAAGATATTGGCAAGGCCACATTTGGTGTACCACGTAAAATTGTGGTCGCCCTGCTATAGGATGGATGTTATTAAATTGGAAAGGGTGCAAAAAAGATTTACAAGGATGTTACCAAGATTGGAGCATTTGAGTTATAACGAGAGGCTGGATAGGCTAGGGCTTTTTTTTTAACCTGGAGTGTAGGAAGCTGAGGGGTGACCTTAGTGGTTTATAAAATCACGAGGAGCATAGATAAGGTGAAAAGCTAAGGTCCTCCCCAGGGTAGGAGTATCCAAAACTAGAGGGCATGTGTTTAAAGTGAGAGGGGAAAAGATATAAAACAGGACCTTAAGGGCAACTTTTCACACAGAGGGTTGTGCGTATATGGAATGAGCTGTCGGAGGATATAATAGAGGCAAGTACAATTACAGAATTTAAAAGACATTTGGACAGGTAAACGGATATGGGCTAATCACAGGAGAAATGGAACTAATTTAGTTTAAAAAACCTGGTTAGCATCAACGAGTTGGGCTGAAGGGGAATTCTATTAATTAGACAATATTCAGACTTGAGCAATAAGTGGCAAGTAATAGTCATGTCACACTGGTGGACAGCAATGACCACCTTCAACTGGAGAGAATGAATTATTTGCCTTGACACTTAATGGTATTAACTGAATGAGTGGTTACCATTGACTGAATTGGACCAGCCATACAAAATACTGTGTCTACAAGAGCAGGTCAGAGGAATCATTTCCTGTCTCTCCAATGCCTATCCACCATCTACAAGTCACAAGACAGCAGTGTGATGAAATATTCCCCACTTACCTGGATGGATGCAGCTCCAATAACATTCAGCACCATCAAGACAAAGAAGCACATTTGGTTGATATCCATAAGACCGCAAGACATAGGAGCAGAAATTAGGCCATTTGGCCAAACGAGTCTACTCCGCCATTCAATCATGGCTGATAAGTTCCTCAACCCCATTCTCCTGCTTTCTCCCCGTAACCCTTGATAATCAAGAACCTATCTATCTCAGTCTTAAATGTACTCAATGACCTGGCCTCCACAGCCTTCTGTGGCAGTGAATTCCATAGATTCACCACTCTCAGGCTGAAGAAGTTTCTCCTTATCTCCATTCTAAAAAGTCATCCCTTTATTCTAAGGCTGTGCCCTCAGGTCCTCGTCTCTCCTACCAATGGAAGCATCTTCCCAACATCCACTCTGTCCAGGCCATCCCATCTACCACATCCAACATTTACTCCCTTAATTACCAACACACAAGTGGTAGCCATGTATACCACTTATAGATGCATCATAGTACCTCACCAAGTTCCTTCATCTGAACCTGTGACCTCGACCATCTAGCGAGACAAGGGCAGCATGGGAACACGACTAGCTGTAAATTCCCTCTAAACCTCACCATCCTGACTTTGAACAATATTATCATTACATCAGTGTTGCTGGATCAAAGTCCTGGAAAACCCCCCTTAACAGCACTGTGGGTGCCTCTCCATCCCAAGGACTGCAACAGTTCATGAAGGCAGCACATTGCCACCAAGTCCCAAACAATTAGAGAAGAGCAATAATTGCTGGCCTAGCCAGTGCTACCCATATCCCATGAACAAATATGCATAAAAGGTTCAGTATTGAAGTTAAGACAGTCACTTAAAAACCTTTCACGAGGTGTTGCACATAAATCAGTTCAATTAGCTTTGCAAAAGTATAGGAAACAAGGATTCCCAAAGGTACAGCTGCCACTCAACTTCAGGTAAAAATGCTAAAAAACCATTCATTGATGACCAACCAGAACCATCTGCATCTCAACAGATACAATGTGTGTCCCTTGGTACTGCTGGAAATGCTGTGCATGCACACTCTATTGGGTTTAAGATATATCAAACTTTAGAGTCAGCATACAAATAATGATGGATAAAATAAACCCTGGCCCATTCAATCTGTCCCATACAACTGTGATACCTTGTACAGCACAATACCTACGTTCCTCATCCTATCCAAAACCATACAATTTCTTGGGAGAAGGAAGAAAAACAGATTAATGTGAAAGTAACCACCATTAGAGTTCCATGGTTCAATGTTAAAACTAAAGCTTCAATCCTTTTGTGAGAATTAATTTAAAAAGGGAATCAGAGTGTGTTTCAAGAGGATTGCCAGAGTATGATGATGGATTTCTATCTAGAAAAATCTCAAATATGCATTTCACACGCATGAAAATAGCCAGAGGCAGAAAGGTAAGACTTACAGGCATCAATAACTTGGTGACTTTTAGGTTTGATAAGACTTAACCAAGAGATTTTTCAGCAGCTGGGATCCACAATGTATCTCAGATTTTAATTGTACGAGAAACTCCAGCTAAATGGAGTCCAGACCACTAAATAGCTAACTATAGGCCGGTTAATTTAATAGGTCATTGGGTGAATGCTAGACCCTATTATAAAGGATGTACTGACAAAACATTTAAAAATACATAATTTAGTTAAGCACAGTAACACAGCTTCATGAAGGAAAAATCATGCCTGACAAATTTATTAGCATTCTTTGAGGGGTTACCAAGCAGGATAAAGGGGAACCAGATGTAAAATATTTGGATTTCGAAAAGGCGCTTAATAATATACCACATGGACTACTTAAGAATCCCTGCAGTTGAGAGTAGTATATTCGCATGGATAGAGGATGGACTAACAAGAAAAATGTTGGGATAAGGAGAGGGTGTCATTCTCAGGATAGCAACCTTTAACTAGTAGAGTGCCAAAGGGAACAGTGCAGGGATCACAATATTTACAATGAAATACGTATTCACAACTTGAACATGGGGTGTATATGTACCATTGCTAAATTTTCAGATTACTCAAAAATAGGTAGAAAGGCAAATGATGAGGATGACCCAAAGAAGGATAAAGACAGACAGAATCTTGGCAGATGGATTACGTGGGAAAATGCGAGGTTAGGCACTTTGGCAGGAAGAATAGAGGAGATGAATATTATCTAAATGGAGGAAAGAAATCACCAGAGTGGATCTCTCCTTTTTGAGAGAACTAACAGTTCAGCAGAAAAGGAAGACGTGAACCCGTTGAATGCTGGGAGTGACTGCTATTTCCTGTGAAAGCGCACTATAAAGTATATATGCTGCATGGTGTAAATAAGTTTTACCTGTTTTGCAGTTTAGTTTAGTAACTGCCAAAGCAATTTTCAGTCAATACTGACTTTAGTTTATTACAGTAAAAATCTTCAAAATTTAAATCGTGATTAATGGGAATCCAAATATGATTTAAAAAGTTATCAGTCTCAACTGGACTCCTACTTAGCTCCTAATTGCAGTCACACTTTTAAAAATAAGAAAGTATCAATATTCCACCATTATTACATTGGGACTGCGCTGCTATGTAATCCCATCCATGTCCTTCTCAACTCTTTCTTTCATTTTTACTTCTGAATATTTATCAATTCCGTTTTCAAGGATATTCTGTTTTCTGCACCTGTTTTGCAGGTACTCACTATTCACTGAGAAAAAACCCTATTCCCTTATTTTAATAAATGATCTCTGACCTAGTTATTAATACAGCAAACATTGTTTTAACCAGCACCCTTGATAAACCGTCAAAAGTTACATACCTTAAATACCATGAAGTTTACTGTATTATTCTGACCAATTATTATAGTTTTTAATGTATTTATTCCAGAGTAAATATACTTATCGTTCAATCAAATAGCCACATGAAATATCAATTGTCAATTCAATTTTGAGTCAATTTCGCCTCAAATACCACAATCTACAGTGATGTCCAAGTAGTTGAGAGCATGAGTGAAAAGACTCTGCCAGTAAATTTTATTTAAGGCAAAGTTGCATTATTATTTCAGTGATTTATGCTGTAATAAGTATCACGGTGATGTGCATATCCCCTGCATTCAGTTTCTACTATTTAGTGCACGTGTCTAACATCGATTATGTGGACCTCTGGACTATCCAGAGAATCTGATCAACCATCCTGGTCCCATAGGTGTCAGTTAATAAAACATTTGCTTAGTTCACTAACGAAGAAACACACTCGTGAAATAAAACTGGGCAGAAGGGAAAGTTGTCATTTTCAAAACAAAATTGGCCATAAACCTGAACAGAAAATATTCACAGAATCTGAAGATCCAAGGAGTGAGTCAAAACAGAGTGCTCTGTTAAACAGCCAGTACAGGTATGGTCTCCTCCTGTGTTGTAAGATCTCACAAAAGCTTCTCATAATTTTGAAAAAGCCCAGGTATCAAGTACAGTCTTAAGGTAGCAAGCAAAGACTCGCTGAATACAGTAACTGCAGTTTCAATGAAAGAAACATCAGTATTTCTACAGCCCAATGAAACAAAGTAGACTCAGAACTTTAACTGTTTCCTCTCCACAGATGCTGCCAGGTCTGCTCGGTTTCTCCAGCATTTTCTGTGTTTGTTTCAGATTTCCAGCATCTCCAGTATTTTCTTTTATTCAAAACAAGAGATCACTGATACCATTAAGTTTTGAAACCTGCCCCAATGGAAAAGCTCCCTCCTCCTTCCCCAATACTAGGACCAATGCCCTATGAACCCCACCACCCACACCAAACTTTGAAGCAAGTGTTCAACCTGACACAGATTTGCAAGTGGATCAAATAGCACTCAAGATTTTTGACACTATTTTACCTTTAACCTCAAATTTTCAAAGCAGAATATCACTCCTGGTTCTACTCCATTTACATGTCTCGTTGCTGTAGAAAGGCTAACAACATCATCAAAGATCCATCCCACCCCAATAATGCTCCCCATCAGGCAGAAGTTACAGAAGCTTGAACACACGTACCAACAGGTTCAAGAACAGCTTCTTCTCTGCCATTACTAGACTGATGAATGGACTCTCTAGCTTCAAGTATGCTGATCTTGCCTACTGCACATCCTGTGCAGTGTAACCTGTATGCCTTACTCTGCCCAAGTATTTTTTTTACCCTCTGATCTGTATATGCTTGCTTACTATGATCTGCCTGTACTGTTCACAAACAAAGCTTTTCACTGTACTTAGGTACATGTGACAATAAATCAAATCAGCTTTGGTTATTAGTCTGATGCAAATGATTAGATGCTTTGTCTCCCACTCCAAGTTCACCTCCAGCCAAGAGGAAGTAAGTGTCTTCAATCATGCCATTAAACAGGCAACTCAACTTTCCTAATCATAGTCTCTTGCCCCGTGAATGTACTGTCCTCTATCAATAACATATTTCTTTTGACTCCTGATTTGATCAGTCCTCTTTCCAAGATGCTATGGTTCATTTGTTCAGATATTGGGTAAGAAGCTATCCCAGAGAAGGACTGCACTCAAGACCTCACTTGCAGATCAACTGCACCCCCTTGCCCTTGACAAAATTTGTACCACTTCCCAACCCGTGGGCTGTGACAGTTTGTTGGATCAAAATGGCTAGATAACACTCATGCTTCCCCATGCCGTGCAATGCCCGCACCTAGCTCTCCAACAAATTTATGTTGTTCTAGATGGAGATGCTTCCTGGAGAAGCAGTTATCCAGAACCACACTACTGTCCATAAGTGCTCACATGCTACAGTTGTGGTACACCACCTGCACCACCATCAATACATAATCTTTTATGTAATATAAACATGATCTCAATTCATACTTTTAGCTAATTACTTGATCTCTTTGGAGTTGGACATAATTCAAACTAACTATTTGCATAATTGTGACACAGATCATGACAAGTATTTGAAAAAGTGTCCAATCTGCTCAGCACCAAATTCAGCAAATCTGTTTGGATTTGGCTTACAATCACACCGCGGTTACTACATGTCTGTTATTGGATGAGACACCATCAGATCAGTCCAGTCCAGTCATTGGTTAAATGCAAGCAACTGGTAAAAGGAATTTTGCACATGCAGCACACAGGCACAGCACAGAAATCAGATCAGAGTCTACAGGCTGCTTCCAAACTGCCAGACAATTATTGCGTGGCTCGTACAAAAACCAATTTCATAACCTCCATTTCATCAGGCAGGTTAGACACGAATATATAAACAAAACAGCCAGTACACGTTTTTGAAAATGAACATCACAGCTACTGAAGTAGCCCCTACTGTGACCCACAGGGCAGTCTTTCATCTTACAGCATGGATATCGGGGATTGAATCAGAAAAGTACTTCTTTTCTTTTGCGGGGGGGGGGGGGGGTCTTCACCACCCAATACGTTAGCCTTGTAAGTAGTATTACTTCACCTGTATCACACAGTTCAAAAAATACTCTCACCAGACACAATCCAAGTTTAGAAATTCAAAGTATGCTTACATTATTGAGCCAGAGCTGCACAGTTCATTGGTCCATGATACCATTTCACACATCCAGCTTTCCTCCTTACTGCAGTCCTGCTGGCAACAAAAACATTGTACAAGCTACTGCATAAACAAATCTGTTGCATGGAATACTGCCTTGCTATTACTGGTCTTATCAGATGCCTCGTATAAACAGCTTAACAGAAATTTATCTTGCAGATTTACATAGTGTATTTATTCAGCAAGCACCACTGTTGAAGTTAAACATACAGACTGTGACACATTCACACTCCCTTCACTTTGCCCAGCATTGTGTACAAACATTTGAAGAGCGACAGTGGTGACTGGTAATATCACCAGACACCTTGTATTCATCTACATTAAACTCCACCTGTCATTCCTCGGCCCATTGGCCCCAATGATCAAGATCTCTTTGTAAACTTAGATAACCTTTCTTCACTGTCCACTATACCACCGACTTTGGTGTCATACACTTATACAGGACTGAAACAGACCCTTTAACCTGTGCCACCAGACCAGAATTCAGGGGCCAAGGGTAATGCTCTGGAGACACAAGCTCAAATCCCATCATGGCAGCGGGTGGAATTTACATTCAACTAATAAATCTGGAGTATAAAGCTACTATCACTAACGGTGATCATAACAACTATCATTAAATGTTACAAAAACCTATCTTGTTCACTAATGTCATTTCACAAATCTGCTGTCTTTACCTATAATCAACAAACTTAGCAAACATAACTTGGACCTCTTCACCCATGTCATTGATATAAACTATAAAAGATTGGGGCCCCAACTCTAAACCCTGCAGAACACAATTTGTTACATACTGCCAACCAAAATTCCATTTATGCTTACAGTTTCCTGTGAGCCAGCCAATCTTCTATCCATGCCACTATACTAAGCTTACACCACGAGCTTTTATTTTCTACAATAACATTTGATGTGATACTTTTACAAAAGCATTCTGAAAATCTAAGGACAGTCCATCCACTGGTTTCCCTTTTATCTACAAGGTGTGTCATTTCTTTGAAGAATTTCCAATGAACTGGTTAAACATGATTTCCCTATCACAAAGTCATGTTCACTCTTTCTGATGAGTGTGCCCAGCTGTAATGTCTTTAATAATAGCTTCTAACATCTTTGCTATGACAAGTGTTGAGCTAACTGCTCTGTAGTTTCTCACTCTCTTTCTCCCTTCCTTGGTGAAGCAAAGGAGTCACATTCACTACTTTGCAATCTAATGGAACATTGCTGAATGTAGGGAATTTTGGAAACTAAGCCAACGCATTGGCTTTCTCACTAGTCCCTTCTTTAAGGCTCAAGAATGAACTCCTCCAGGACTTTACACTTTATCAGTACACAGCTCCGACAATTTACTCAGTACCACTTCACCGGTGATTGCAGTGTTCTTGAGTTCCTCCATTCCTTCCATTTCTGGAATATTGTGTATCCTCTATTAAAAATAGCAATGCCAAATAACCATTCAATTCTTCTGTGATCTCAGTTTCCATTACTATATTAATTTCCCAGACCATTTTCCATTGCATCAACGTTAACTTATTTTAAACGTCTAACGAAAAAATATTAAGTTTTACTACCTGTTTTATATTTCTAGCTAGCTTTATCTCATACCTTAACTTTTCCTTAATTGTTTTAAGTTATTCTTTGCTTTTCTAAAAATTCTTTCCAATCTTCTGATCTGCCTTTGCATAACTATATGCTTTTTTTTAAGTTCAATAAAGTCATACAGTCATATAGCAATGGAAAGAGACCCTTTGACCCAACTTGTCCATGACGACCAGGTTTCCTAAACTGAACTATTTGCCTATGTTTGGCCCATATCTCTTTAAACCTTTCCTATCCACGTACCTATCCGAATGCCTTTTAAATGTTGTGATTGTACCCGTTTCTATCACTTCCTCTGGCAGGACATTCCATATACACATTACTCTCTGTGTGAATACATTGCCCCCTCAGGCCCTTTTCAAATCTTCCCCCTTTCACCGTAAACCTATGCTCTCTACTCTGGACTCTGGAGAAAAGACCTTGGCTATTCACCATATCTATGCCCCTTATGATTTTATAAACCTATATATGGTTAGGGTTAGGCCTCAGCCTCCAATGCTCCAGGGGAAAAAGTCCCAGCCTATCCAGCCTCTCTCTATAGCTCAAATCCTCCAGTCTCTGTCGAGTCAACATCCTTGTAAACCTTTTTTGCACCCTTTCTAGTTTAATAATATCCTTCCTATAGCAGAGTGACTAGAATTATACGCAGCATTCCAAAAGTGGCCTTACCAATGTCTTGAACAGCCATAACATGATGTTCCAACTCCTGTATTCAATGCCCTGACCGATGAAGGCAAGCGTGACAAATGCCTTCTTCACCATCCTGTCTATCCATGATGTCACTTTCAATGAACTATGTACTTACACTCTTGTTGTCTCTCTGTTCGACAACACTACCAGGGCCCTACCATTAACTGTGTAAGTCCTGCCCTGGTTTGTCTTATCAAAATGCAACACCTCACATTTACCTGCATTAAACTCTATCTGCCATTCCTCGGTACATTGGCTGAGTTGATCAAGATCCTGTTATACTCTTAGATAACCTTCTTCACTGTACACTCTACAATGAATTTTGGTGTTATCCCCAAATTTACTAACAATGCCTCCTACATTCTCATCCAAATAGTTTAAATAAATGATAAACAATCAGTAGACTCAGCATCAATCCTTGTGGTACACCGCAGGTCAAAGACCTCCAGACAAACAACACTCTACCACCACACTATCTCCTACCATCAAGCCAATTTTTTATCCAATTGGCTAGCTCTTCCTGAACTCCTGTGATCTATCCTTATTAACCAGTCTATCATGCAGAACCTTGCTGAAGGCTTTAACTTTTTTTATGTTCCCCATAGAAAATGGGTCCTCTCCCTCGAATTTTTCACTCTCAGTGGAATACATCCATTTTATATATAGTTCAACCTTTACGCCAAGAGGCAATGATATATTTCAAAACATGTCATTGTGGGCAAGTTACCTAAGCAGAGGGAAGTGTCTCAATGAGGTACTTCAATGACTAGAAATAAAATAGTCACCCAAACAGGATGGGATGCATTCCAGGGCCACTAGACAGAACAAAATACATTGTCACATCATCTCATTGAAATGAATAAACATCCGACAGGGCTAGACAGACTGGATGCAGGGATGAAGACGTCCCTGGCCAGAGAATCCAGAAAAAGGAGCCTTGGTTTCAAGATATACAGTAAGCCTTTTTGAATGGGGATGAGAGAAATGTCAGAGGGTAGTGATCCTGAATAGATAGCATTCTTGATGCTAAAGGGGTCAAGGTGATTGGAGGGAGAGAAAGTATGGTGTTGAGATACAGCCATGATTGTGGTGAAAATGGAACAGGATCATTGGGGCAAACAGCCAAATCCTGCAACTATTTTCTATGTTTCTATTCCATTTGGAAACATATGCAGTACCAGCAATAAAACAGTGATTTAACATAGATTTGTTAAAGGCAGATCCTATCTGACAAACTGTACTGGTTCTTTGATGAAGTAACATAGGAGGAAGCAGTTGCTTATGTCCATACTGGCTTTCTAAAGGTAATTGATAAATTATTAAATAAGTCTGTTTAGCAAAATTTAAGCCCAAGCAATTAAAAGGATGGCAGTAGTATGATTTCAGAAGCAGCTAAGAGACAAAACACAGTATATTACCCAACAGGACACAATTTCAAAATTCCTACATGACGTAAAACCGAGAAATTTAGTGAATATTTAGAGGTGGAAAAGCAACAGTCTTCAGGAGAAGATAGAGGAACTGGTGAAATTTAATGCAGAAAAATGTGAAGCAACACACTTTGGGGTAGAAAGAATACAGCGAGGCAATTTAAATTCAATGGTACAAATTGAAACAAAATTTAGGGACTGAGATCTACAGGTGTATGTATGGAAATCATGGATGGCGACAGGATACAGTGCTTCTTAGCTTTGAGCACAATACAAAAGGACGATAAACATTCATAAGTTGACATGGCCTGTACAATTCTGCAGATCACTCTTAAGGAAACATATCAGGGTTTTGATGAGCTGAGGAGGTGATTTACCAGAATGATCTCTAAAATTAAGGAATTTAGTGAATGTGGAGCTTCTGAAGAAACTGAAATTATCCTGTCAGAGCAGAAAATAGTAAAGGGGTGGGGTGTCTAATGTTAAGCATAATGTGGGGGTGCCAGTACTAGACTGGGGTGGACAAAGTCAAAAATCACATGACACCAGGTTATAATCCAACAGGTTTATTTGAAATCACAAGCTTAGATGAGAACACACAGACAAAGTTTATAGGCAGAGAGATGAAGGACAAAGAGATCAAAGGATCATACAACTGGTGTGAGTGGAGTGAATAAATCTAAAATGGCTGGCTGACTGCCTCCTGTTGAATCTTTACTTTTACTCATTCATGCATTCCTGCATTCTAGAAAGTGCAGAAGCAGCATACTGGGAACTTTGTTAGAAAGGAAACGCAAGTTTCATTTGATTAAGATGCAAATTCCAGAATCTGTTTCAAATCACTGCCCCGAGATAATTAAAGGTATTATCAGTGTCTGCTTAACTTTCTAAACTTCAAACAGGCAGAGCGATAGGAACGTATAAAAGGTGATATCTGAGGTCAGACACTGAACTGTAGGTGTGAAGCCTTGTCCAGAATCTGTCTCAGAGTTTTAACCTGGAATCAAGCTGGTTTTATTCCGAAAGCAGGAAGATGCCACGTTGATTGACTGTGACTACAAATTGTGTGTTTCTTGAATAAGATAGAATGTCTCTACAAATAAACAAACATCATGGATGAAATGATTCACCCCATAGGTTGATATATGTGTGCGCGAGCGCGCAAGAGTGTGAGAGAATGTGACAGAGAGTGTAATAAGTAATCCAAAACTGTACAAACTAATTAATGTAGAGAGATCTTAACAATTTATCAAGGTGATGCTGTCAAAACAGGACAGTAAGGAAGATTCTACAGATACAGAACAGTGTGGTGGGATCACCTGAAGCGTGACGGGATCACCTGTAGCGTGACATGACGCCGAGGTCACGGTTGAAGAAGTCTTTACGGGTGCGGAACATGGCTATCGGTCTCTGCTCAACAATTCTGCGTTGTTGCGTATCTTCCACAAACCACAAGATGTCAGCCCTGGACAAGGCCTCACACATACAATTCAGCATCTGACCTCAGATGTCACCTTTTGTATATTCCTATCATTCCGCCCGTTTGAAGATTGGAAAGTTAGGCAGACACTGATGAAACCTTTAATTTTCTCGGGGCAGTGACTTGAAACAGATTCTGGAATTTGCATCTTAATCAATCAAAACTTGCGTCTCCTTTCTAACAGAGTTCTTCATACCCTGCTTCTGCAATTTTCAGAATGCAGGAATGTATGAATGATTAAAGCTTCAACAGGAGGCAGTCAGCCAGCCAGCCATTTTAGGTTTGTTCACTCCACTTACACCAGTTGTATGGTCCTTTGATCTCTCTGCCCATAAACTTTGTGTCTGTGTGCTCTCCTCTCACTGCAACTGACGTAGGGGCTGCGTTCCGAAAGTTTGTGATTTCAAATAAACCTGTCGAACTATAACCTGGTGTCGTGTCATATAAAGCAGCTTTGATGGTGCAGACAGTAAGCAACTATTGTCACTGTTGGAGAGTCACTATTCAGAGAGGAGAGATTGAAGAGAACGAGCAAAGAATCAGGCCCAAGATTAGAAAAGTTTGATCAGAAATGTGGCGCTCAAAAGAACAATGAAACAGATTTGATAATATGTGCAACCCCTTATTCTGAGATTATGCCCTCTGGTCCTAAAATCTGCCACAACAGGAATAGCCTTTCCGTATCAATCCTGTCAAGTCCCCTGAGAATCTTGTACGTTTCAATAAGGTCTCTTCTTATTCTTCTAAATTCCAATGAGTACAGGCACAATCTACTCAAATTTTCTCCATAAGATAGTTCCTATGACTGATATCAATCCAGTAAACCATCCCTAGACTGTCTCCATTCCCAGTAGATCTTTCCTCAGATAAGGGGCCCAAAACTGCTCACAGTACTCCAGCTGTGGTTTGACAAATGAGTCGTAGCTTTAGCAAAATGTCCCTAATTTTATACTCCATTCCCTTTGAAATAAAGAGCAACACTCCTGGATAAGTTAAAATTATAACATCCCGGTGTCGTACGGCGACAGACCTGTCCCCACCAGTACTGAGCCCC
>NC_063338.1:96356013-96361310 GCF_021869965.1 Rhincodon typus
GGTGTTATAAAGCCACAGACCTGTCCCCACCAGTACTGAGCCCCGGTATTATAAAGCCACAGACCTGTCCCCACCAGTACTGAGCCCCGGTGTTATAATCGAGTGATAGTGTTGTTCTATAACCCTGGCTCAAGGAGCGAAGTCTCCAATGCTGTTTCCTGGAGCTGGTTAGAGCTCTGTCCTTGTTTCAGCAGCAAGTTCATGACAGTTCTGCCCCAGCGAGTCCAGGGACGCTCAGGGAAGCTGGAGCCGAAGAAACAGGACTAAGCTCGGGGGTAGGCCACAGGCCGCAATCGTTGGGGGGTGTGGGGGGAACCTATTTTCAGTACAGACCACCGCCTTCCCGGTTCCCTTACCGAGGCTCTGAGCTTCCCCAACCCCACCACATTCCCCCATTCCCCTCGCTCAAGGCCTTAAGCCTCTCCTCAACCCCGAGGCCCCGCTGCTCTTACCCGAGTGCTGAGCATCCAGGCCGCAGGCGGCGGAATCTCTCCCGAGTCAATTCCGGGCCGGGCCCCGCTCTCCGTCCTCCTACTCCTGCCGCCGCTGCCTCCCGGGAGGAATGTCCGGCGCCGGGAGGAAAATAAAAACTCTTTTTTTTCGTGCGGACGAAAAATTTTCCTTCGCGGGGCGCCCGAATCTTGCAGAGTGCGCTTGCGTCACAGCGGGGCACAGCCACTGCGCCTGCGCTGAACCTGAGGCCCATCAGTGCGCCTGCATGGAAGCCGGGCCCGGCCGATGCACCTGCGTGCCAACAGCGTCCTCCTGCCGCGCCTGCGCATTTGTGGTTCTGTGGGTGAGAAGGTGTGAAAAATGTATTGAATCCCAGGGATTAACTCCAATGAATTAAACAGAACTGAAGTGGATCTCATTGAATCATTGAAACAACAGTTGAAGACAATGGCTGCCTCATGTCTTGTCAGACGTTGATTTGTGCTGTGGTGTTCATCTTTTTCCTGGGCATTGCCTTTTGGGGCTCAGGAACCCTATCCTGGCATGACTGTCTCTGCCACATTCCCTGTATTTTATTGTTACTGTCCTTTGTGTATTCAGTTGCAAGCTTTCTGATTTCATGTTTGTCTCAAAGAAGTTTGCATGAGAAAAAAAGCTGCTAAAATAAAGCTTTAAAAATGTTCATATTCACAAAGTGGGGCCCCACCCTCTGCAAACGCAAGGGATATGTTTAAGATTTGCATTCTTCTTTTGTTTGCATTACCTGGGAACTTGTGTGCTTTCTTCATGGCAAGGCCTCAATCCATCAGTGTCAAACTGTCTACTGTTGGAACCCTTGCTGCTTTTTTTCATTTTTCTTATTCTTTTATCAATTTTGATTTTGAGCTGAAGATGACTTGTGAATGTTGTGGAACAGCTTGTGATAGAAGGAAAAGAACACATCAAACAAGCCTTTGTTTATTTGTCAGGCCAGGTCTGGAAGATAATCACAAGCTGATTCTTGACCAAAAGGGTTCCTACAACCACTGCAATCCAGGAATTGTATTTAAACAGATAGCTGAAGTTGGCTATTAATGAGGTTAGTACCTGGGAGTTGGTTCCAGCAGGTCTGGAAGAGACTCTATGTCCAAACAAATGGCAGATGTTGAAATGTAATTGAGGCCTTGGGAACGGACAGTCTATTGGGGAGGAAACAATAAAGACCAGAGTCCAAAGGTGTGAGGCTGGAGAAGCACAGCAGGACAGAAGCATCAGAGGAGCCAGAAAGTCAACGTTTCACGTCAAAACTTTTTGTCAGGTCCTGACAAAGGGTTTCAGCCTGAAATATTGACTTTCCTGCTCCTTTGATGCTGTCTGACCTCCTGTGCTTTTTCAGCTTCACACTTATAGACTCCCCCAATTAAGGAGGAACCAGAGTTGGAGTTGTTTTTGAACTGTGTTTTCTGAAGGAAATGAGCTTGGCTAGTATGAAGCAGCATGCCAAATTGTAAGGACCCTGCCTAATCTCCCAGACCAGCTGTTGGAAGCCCAGAGATTAGAAAGATAAATTAGAAGCATTACTACCTTTTCCTGAGTGAGCTGAGAAGGTGACCCTGATTGATTACTCCCGAAAAGCAACCAAGCACTCCACATCTATGCCCGTGAAACTGTCAGAGGCTGGACTGTCGGAGGCTGAGGGCTGACCTTACAGGCATTTATAAAATCATGAGGGGCATGGATAGGGTGAATAGTCAAGGTTTTTTCCCCAGGATGGGGGAGTCCAAATCTTTGAGGACATAGGTTTAAGGTGAGATGGGAAAGATTTAAAAAGGACCTAAGGGATAACTTTTCTGTGCGGAGGGTGGTGCGTGAATGGAATGAGCTGCCAGTGGAAGTGTGGAGTGTGGTACAATTACAACATGTGAAAAGCCTCTGGATGTGTAAGTGAATAGAAAGGGTTTAGAGGGATATGGACCATTTGCTGGCAAGTGGGACTAGATTAATTTGGTCAGCATGGATGAGTTGGTCCAAAGTGTCTATTTCCATGTTGTACATCTCTCTGACAGTATAACACATTGTGAAAGCTATTTAAATAATCTGGCCAGTTCCATTATTTTCTTTCAAAATCCTTTAACTGTGTTTGTTTGTCTGTCTTCTGTGTAAATGATAACAAATGATTACAAATGTTTCGGGTTTAAAGCATAGACATTAATCAGATTATGTTGTTGTTTAATTTTTTTTTCTGCTGTAGCTATTGTGTATATACTAAGTGGTTAAATTTCTTGTTTGTGATACAAAAACAGTGTCTGAAATTAATTATTCATAAAGTCTGGGATTGATTATTGAATCGTCTGGTTAGGAACCATTGGAGTAACTATTGGGCACCTCTGATGGTTTAATTTTACTGTGTTGCAAATACAGAGGTAGAAAGGCTGATTTGGTTCTGTCTCCGTGTCTTGACCCTAATAATCAGCATACTTTCTCTCTTAATATAAATTGTTTAGCTCATTTGAAATTTGACATTCTTTATCAGTACAGATGAAAAGCTGAAGCAAAATGCCTCTCTCTACAGAATATTCATGTTCTATTCTACCAAGTGACAGTTTCTAAAAGATCATATTTTTCTTGGGTATCCTTGGTGATTGCTTTAAAACACACATTAATTTCATTCAAGATTAGTTGCAGATAACTAGAAATTAATGTTTAGAAATGCAGTTGCAATCTAGGAGGTACAGCAACCAGTTTGAGCACAGCACCCTGCCACAAGCAACCCTGTGATAATGAACAAGTTATCTGCTAAATGGTAGTAGACTCTTTGGTGGAAGTTGCTGAACTAACAGCAGGGGTGTTGTTGGAGGTGTCAAGTATGTGCGCCTGAGATAAACAAATCCAGTTCCCTGTGTCCTTTGAATGTGCACTAACACCTGAAGAAGGACTGAGGCTCCAAAAGCTTGTGTTTTCAAATAAACCTGTTGGACTATAACCTGGTGTCGTGTGATTTCTGACTTTGTCCACCCCAGTCCAACACCGGCACCTCCACATCATCATTTTTTACAATTTTGACCCCTACTGCATGAAAGAGGAATTTGCATATGTAAAATGCATTTCATGTCCAAGGATGTTGTTGAGTGCACTGCACCCAATGAAGGGTTTTTTGAAGGAATTACCATTACGCAGGACATGGAATGGATTTGTGCACAAAAACTAAACAGTAACAAGATCACGACCAGTGACATTGATTGAGGGTTAAATATTGACCAAGACTTAGGAGGGAACAGAGGAACATAGAAATTAGGAGCAGGAATAGGCAGTTCAGCCCTTCAAGCCTGCTTTGCCATTTAACATGATCACGGCTGATCTTATCCTGGTTTCAACTCCACTCTCCTGTCTGCTCCCCATAGTTCTTTAACCTGCTTTTTGATTTGATTGGATTTGATTTATTATTGTCAAATGTCCCTAAGTACAGTGAAAGGTTTTGTTTCAAGTGCAGTACAGGCAGATCATACCATACAAAGATCATAGGGTGATTGAACAGAGTGAGGAATACAAAGTTAGGGCTGCAAAGAAGGTGCACAAAAGCAAGATCCCCATTAGATTTGGAATTTGAGAGGTCCAATCAGAAATCTAATAACATCTGTCTTGAGCCTGTTGGTACATGTATTTAAGTTTTTGTATCTTCTGCCTGATGGAAGAGGTTGGAAGAGATTATAACTGGGTTGGGAGGGGTCTTTGAAGGGCCTTTCTTGAGAAACATATCTACTTCATTCTTGAATCTGCTGATTGATTTTGCGTCCATTTCTCTCCAAGGGCAGTGAGTTCCATGGATTCACAATCCACTGAGAGAAGTAGTTTTTCCTCATCTCAGTTTTGAACCTACCTCCTCTCAGTATATATCTATGATCTCTTGTTTGAGACTGACCCACAAGGAAGAACATCAGTTTAACATCCACCCTATTAATCACTGTCAGTATTTGAATACCTCAATCAGATCCCCTCCTCATTCTTTTGAACTCCAGTGAGTACAAGCCCAAGCTATTCAACTGCTCCTGATACGACAGCCCTTTCATCCCTGGAATCAATCTGGAGAATCTCTCCTGAACTACCTGCAGTGTCACCACATCCTTCCTCAAGTAAGGAGACCAAAACTGGATAACTGTTTCAGAGACAGTAGGAACTGCAGATGCTGGAGAATCTGAGATAACAAGGTGTAGAGCTGGATGAACACAGCGGGCCAAGCAGCATCAGAGGAGCAGGAAGGCTGACGTTTCCGGCCTAGACCCTTCTGCAGAAATGGGGGAGGGGAAGGGGGTTCTGAAATGAATAGGGAGAGAGGGGGAGGCGGATTGAAGATGGATAGAGGAGAAGATAGGTGGATAGGAGACAGACAGGTCAAAGAGGCGGGGATGGAGCCAGTAAGGGTGAATGTAGGTGGGGAGGTAGGGAGGAGATAGGTCAGTCCAGGGAGGACGGACAGGTCAAGGGGGCGGGATGAGGTTAGTAGGTAGGAGATGGGGGTGTGGCTTGAGGTGGGAGGAGGGGATAGGTGGGAGGAAGGACAGGTTAGGGAGGCAGGGACGAGCTGGGCTGGTTTTGGGATGTGGTAGGGGGAGGGGAGATTTTGAAGCTTGTGAAGTCCACATTGATACCATTGGGCTGCAGGGTTCCCAAGCGGAATATGAGTTGCTGTTCCTGCAACCTTCGGGTGGCATCGTTGTGGCACTGCAGGAGGCCCAGGATGGACATGTCGTCTGAGGAATGGGAGGGGGAGTTGAAATGGTTCGCGACTGGGAGGTGCAGTTGTTTAGTGCGAACCGAGCGTAGGTGTTCTGCAAAGCGGTCCCCAAGCCTCCGCTTGGTTTCCCCGA
>NC_063338.1:96361410-96361823 GCF_021869965.1 Rhincodon typus
GTCTGAGGAATGGGAGGGGGAGTTGAAATGGTTCGCGACCGGGAGGTGCAGTTGTTTGTTGCGAACCGAGCGTAAGTGTTCTGCAAAGCGGTCCCCGAGTCTCCGCTTGGTTTCCCCGATGTAGAGGAAGCCACACCGGGTACAGCGGATGCAGTATACCACATTGGCAGATGTGCAGGTGAACATCTGCTTGATGTGGAAAGTCTTCTTGGGGCCTGGGATGGGGGTGAGGGAGGAGGTATGGGGGCAGGTGTAGCACTTCCTGCGGTTGCAGGGAAAAGTGCCGGGTGTGGTGGAGCTGGAGGGGAGTGTGGAGCGGACAAGGGAGTCACGGAGAGAGTTGTCCCTCCGGAAAGCAGATAAAGGTGGGGAGGGAAAGATGTCTTTGGTGGTGGGGTCGGATTGCAGATGGC
>NC_063338.1:96362223-96418358 GCF_021869965.1 Rhincodon typus
TCCAATGGTATCAATGTGGACTTCATAAGCTTCAAAATCTCCCCTCCACCTACCGCATCCCAAAACCAGCCCAGCTTGTCCCCGCCTCCCTAACCTGTCCTTCCTCCCACCTATCCCTTCCTCCCACCTCAAGCCACACCCCCATCTCCTACCTACTAACCTCATCCCGCCCCCTTGACCTGTCCGTCCTCCCTGGACTGACCTATCTCCTCCCTACCTCCCCACCTACACTCACCTTTACTGGCTCCATCTCTGCCTCTTTGACCTGTCTGTCTCCTCTCCACCTATCTTCTCCTTTATCCATCTTATATCAGCCTCCCCCTCTCTCCCTATTTATTTCAGAATCCCCTTCCCCTCCCCCATTTCTGAAGAAGGGTCTAGGCCGGAAACGTCAGCCTTCCTGCTCCTCTGATGCTGCTTGGCCTGCTGTGTTCATCCAGCTCTACACCTTGTTAAAACTGGATAACTTCCAGGATTCCATTTGCCTTCCTTATTATACGCTGCACCTCCATACCCACTTTCTGTGATTCATAAACAAGGACACCCTGATCCCTCTGCACTGATGCACTTTGAATCTGCTTCCCATTTAGATAATAATTTGTCCTTTGATTTTTCCTGCTAAAATAGACAACGTCGTACTTATCCACATTAAACGTCATCTGCCAGATTCTGGTCCATTCTCCAAGCCTATCAATATCCATCAGTAAACTCTTTATCTCCTCATCACTGCCTCCTTTCCCACCTTTTTGATATCATCCATGGATTTTGCTATGTTACACTCTGTCCCTGCTTGCAGATCATTTATATCAATTGTAAATAGTTGAGAACTGAACTGTGCCCTGAGTTACAGTTACAGTTCACCATCCAGAGTAGAACCCATTGTCAGCCAATCCTCTATCCAAGCCAATACCCTACTCTTAACCCCCTGGGATCTAACCTTCTGGATCAATCTTTTATACAGCAACTTGTCAAATGCCTTCTGGAAATCTAGATATACCACATGCACCTTTTATCCACCTTCTGGTTACATCCTCAAAGAACGTTAGCAAGTTTGTCAAGCATGCCTTGCACTTCATAAATCCGTGCTGACACCGATGATTTGACCTTTGCTTTTCCAAGTGTTCAGTTATCTCTTCCTTTATGATTGACTCCAGAAACTTCCACACCACAGACTTCAAACTAGCTGCTCTATAGTTTACCACTTTTTGCCTATCTCTTTTTTTGAATAAGGGTATTATATTAGCATATTTCCATTCCTCTACCACCTTTCCAGAATCCAGGGAAATTTTGACATATCATAACTAATGCATCTACTCTATGCCGCCACCTCCTTTAATATCCTAGGATGCAGGCCATCAGGCTCTGGGTACTAATCTGCCTTTAATCCCATCAGTTTACTTAATACCTTCTCCCTAGTTATAGTAATTTCACCAAGTTCCTTTGCAATAATTGCAATTTTTTGGAAGAAATTATTATTTTCCACTGTGAAAGCAGAAACAAAATGTTGGTTTAGTGCTTCTGACATTGTTGAGTTTCCCATTATTACCTTGCCATTTTCGTCCTCTAAAGAGCCAACATTTACTTACACTATTCTCTTCCTTTTCATGTACTTACAGAAGCTTTTGATATCAATGCTTGTGTTTTCTACTAGTTTCCTTACATCGTTCATCTTAGTTGTTTTGATTTTAATAACCTTTTTGCTAATCTTTAAAGCTCTCCCAATCATCCAGAGTGCTACTAACTTTTGCAGTGTGATATGCCCTAGTTTTTGTCTTTATGTTATCCTTGACTTCCTTGTTAAGCCATAGATTATTTTTCACCTTTTTACAATTCCTCTTCCTCTCAGGAATATACTTTAATTGAGAGGTATTTAGCATCTCCTTAAGCATTTACCACTGTTCTTCAACTGTCCTGCCCTTTAATATTTTTGCCCAGTCCACTTGGGCCAACTCCTTCCGCAGGTCTGTATAATTATCTTTGCCCAACACTAAAACTCTTGTATGCGACTCTGTCTTCACTCTTTCAATCTGAATTTGGAACTCTAGCATGTTATGGTTACTCTTTCCAAGAGGACTCTTAACTACAAGGCCATTTCTCCATCCTTCCTTCCTCATTATATCAAACCAAATCTAGAGTAACCAGTTCTCTGGTTGGCCCCGTGACATGTTTTTCTAAGAAAGAATCCCTCATACACTCTATGAATCGTTCTTTGAGGCTACCCTGGCCAAATTGATCAATCCAGTCAATATGCAAATTCAAATCATCCATAATTACCACTGTGACAAGCACTGTGACAAGCCGTCATTATTTCCTGGTTTAAACTACGCCCTACTTCAGAAGTACTGTTTGGGGGCCTATAAATCACTCCTACTAGAATATGTATTCCCTTGATTTTTATTTCTACTCAGACTGATTCAACATTTTGGCCCCTAGTGCCAATATCATTTCTTAATACAGCCCTGATATTATCCTTAATCAACAAAGCAACTCCACCTCCTTCTTGTCTTTCCTTTTGGAATACTGAATACCCTTGGACATTTAACTCCCTAGTCCTGATCTTCCTGTACCTACGTTTTAGTAAGCCCCACCAGGTCGGACTCATTTGTCTCTATTTGTGCCATCAGCTTATCAACTTTATTCCGAATACTGTGTGCATTTAGATACAAGGTTTTGAAATAAGTCCTATTGTTTTGTCTTTTTCTTTTACTATACTTTCCACATTCACGATCTTTATTTATTAATCCCTGATAACACTGAGGCTCATCTCTATCATTTACTCCAACTTTCAACTCACATTTTGATCTTTTACGATTCCTTCCCTCACCATGGTCGTTAGATTAGCCTTGCCTGTTTTAACCTCTATCTTCTGCTCACTTTTTGACCTACTGCTTTTGTTCCAGCTCCCTAGCCTTATTAGTTTAAATCCACCCAAGTTGCATTAGCAAACCTCCCTGCCAAGATGTTGATGCTCACTCAGTTAAGATGTAATCCATTATTTTTTACAGGTCCCACCTGTCTTGGAAGACATTCCAATGATCCAAAATCTGACACCATGCCCCCTGCACCAGCTGTTTAGCCACGTGTTAAGCTGTACTATCTTCCTATTCCTTTCCTCACTATCATGTGGCACAGGGAGCAATCCCAAGATTAGAACATCTTGCCTTCCCTCTCAATCCTTCTCCTCCCGCTTTCCTCCACCACTCTGTAGTGATTGTAATGAGGTCAGCCAGGTGAGCCTCATAGAATAGTAGTTCCCTGATTGGGGCTGTTAATCTGGTCCAATCAGCAATCCCTGGCTGACAGATGTAAACAGGATTGTCAGAGGTTCTGTTCACTCTGAGAAAGTTGAAGAAGACTCCGCACCTGGTTAAGCCTGAACTTCCTGGACCTGGTAGGGGGAGGGCAAAATGGCATCAGTAACGCCAATGCTGGACACAAGACTCTAAGTGAGAGAGACAGTTTATTTCAGGGAATGGCCCTGCATAGGTTAGATGCATAGTCGACACAAGGTTGGGTCCTGTGATGTACAAAATTCAGGTAGGTGAGGCAGTCCTGAACAAGCACGTGGACCACATTAAAGCTGCAAGTTCGCAAGCAGGGCAGGAGTAAAACATGCCCGGCTCCTCAGAAGAGCCTGAAAGGCTGTCAGAACCCGTAGGTTCTCCCCCTCCATCTAGCACCAAAGAAACCTCGGAGTCTAAGATGGACATGGCAGACGTCACAGCCTCAACACATTTACCACCCGAAGAAGATGATGAACTTCCTCCGAGACGCTCCGGGCTGAAGAGGCAAGCTATGGTCCTGTACACACTGCCTGTGTCTGATGCTGAGATGGAGGAACCGGACCAGGTGTGAAAACGCCCCACAACAGGCTACAAGAAGAAGAACAGGCCTATGCCTCCAGGCTTAAAGGGGGAGGGATGTCATGATTGTAACGAGGTTAGTCAGGTGGACATCGGAGAATATGAGTTCCCTGATTGGGGCTGTTAACCTGGTCCAATCAGGGAGCCCTGGCTGATAGATATAAACCTGGAGTGTCAGAGGTTCTGTTCACTGAGTGCTGGCTGGGCCAGTGTCAAGAGCTCTCCATGTGTAAATAAAGAGTGACTAGGTGACAGGATACTGGCCTCCATGGAGTTATTTCATCCTGCTTCCCCTCTTTCTACCCTTCGCCTCCTCTTCCATACACCCTTGGCTTTCCAATCTACCTCCTGCACTGTCTACAGTCACTCTTTCAAGACAATGATTAATATTTGTCCACCCTAACCACGACTGTCTTTTGCCAGTCAATTGCCTGAGCAGCTTAGAATGCCCTTGCCTCCTATTGAGATCAAATCTCTGATTCTTGCTGGTCAGTCTTGTGCAGTTTGAGCCTCCTGAACTTTACAGAAAGATAGAATTGCATTTCTCCACCTTTTTTTTACAGCCACAGGAAATTTTAAAGTGCTTTACCACAAACAAAACAAAGCATTTTTTTAAGTGCAGTCACTGTTGTGAATTGGGAAATATGGCAGCTCATTCATACATTAACAAATTTGCAAATGTAAAATAAACAAAAACTGCTAGAATCTGAAAGAAACAAAAGCAGAAATTGCTGGGGAAACACAGCAGGTTTGGAGCTCCTGATTTTCAACTTACAGCCTAGCTCCCTGAACTCACCTGCAGGACCTTGTCACTCTTCCTGCCTATGTCATTGGTACCAATTATTCAAGACCAGACCAAACCCCCTCAAAATATATTAGCCTAGATAGCCTAGACCCCAACTTTTTCTTATCTTTAAAGGCAAGTTAAGGCGTTGTATTCCGAATGCAATTTGGTTGGTCAAACTACCAGGCTTGAAGCAAAACACACTGTATTCTTATAGGAAGGATATTATTAAGCTAGAGAGGGTTCAGAAGAGATTTATCAGGATGTTGCTGGAAATGGAAGGTTTGAGTTAAATAAAAGACTAGATGATAGAATCCCTACAGTGTGGAAGCAGGCCATTCAGCCCAAACCAACCCTCCAAAGAACATCCCACCCAGACCCACTGCCTTACCCTATCCCTGCATTTCCCATTGCTAATCTACCTAGCCTGCACATCACTGGACACTATGGCAATTTAGCAAAGCCAATCCACCCTAACCTGCACATCTTTGGACTGTGGCTAAACAGCAACTGTTCCAATACAGTAACAACCTCTAAACGCACCCTTAGCAAAGGCAGATTCATAAAATAGGTTGTCTCACATGCAACTCTCCAGTCCAGATGGAAAGAACATCAACAGGAAACTCAGAGAGAGAAAGACAGAGACAGAGACAGAGAGAGAACCCAAGTGTTTGCAGCAGCTTCCAAACCTCAATGGCTACTGAAAGTTAAACTAAAATCCTGGTTCTGTGGCAGCTTGACCCCACCTCTTCATGCTGATTCTATTGTTCCAATTTTAACAAATGACCACAAGGCCTCACAAGCTGTTTACTTTATTGACTTCAAACAATCTGCTTTCCACCTCTGTCAACCTCTCTTCATAAAAAATACACCTTTTAAAGCCATGGTATCATCATACAATGTGTAACATGATGTCTGGCTGTTCACACCCTCTCTTCAGCATGTCCTGAGCAGTCAAGGACTGTAGATATTGAACTACTCAATGTGAATTATTCAAATTAAATATGAGACTGAAAATAAAAGAAAGATTTTATGTTGCACTTTGTCGAGCCACCAGATGTCTCAAAGTGCAATGTGGTGTCTTTACCATTTGGATGTATATGACCTGAGGATATACATTATTTGCTTATTATGAGACCTTACACTTTAATGTTACACTTTAATAGCAGGCAAAATTATATCCTGTTTCCACTAGTTGGTATGTCAGTAACTAGGGCTCCCATCAGCTTCCCCTTGTTTGTCATTTGTAAAAATAATTTGGATGAGAATATAGAAGGCATGGTTAGTAAGTTTGCAGATGACACCAAAATTGATGGCATAGTGGACAGTGAAGAAGGTTTTCTAAGATTACAAAGGGATTTGATTAAATGGGTCAATGGGCTGAAAAATGGCAGATGGAGTTCAATCTGGATAAATGCGAGGTATTGCATTTTGGTACAACAAACAAGGGTAGGGCTTATATAATTAATGGTAAGGCCTTGGGTAGTGTTACAGAACAGAGGGACCCAAGGGTTCAGGTACATAATTCTTTGAAGTTTGGTGGTGAAGAAGGTGCTTAGCACGCTTGCCTTCATTGCTCAATCCTTTGAGTATAGGAGTTGAGACTTCATGTTGAGGTTGTACAGGACATTGGTGAGGCCTCTTTTGGACTACTGTGTGCTGTTCTGGCCACTCAGTTATCGGAAGGATATCATTAAGCTGGAGACGATTCAGAAAAGATTTACCAGGATGTTGCTGGGTATGGAAGGTTTGAGTTATAAAGAAAGGCTGGGACTTTTTCACTGGAGCGAGTGAGGCTGAGAGGTGACCTTACAGAAGTTAAAAAGTATTTAGATGTATGGATAGGATTAATGGTAAGTGTCTTTTCTCAAGGCTGTGGGATTTCAAGACAAGGGGACATATTTTTAAGGTGAGAAGAGGGCAATTAAAATAAAAGAACAAGGCAATTTTACACAGAGGGTGGTTTGTGTGTTGAATGAACTTCCCGAGAAAGTGGTGAATGCAGGCACAGTTGCAACTTTTAAAAGACATTTGGATAAGTTCACGAATAGGAATGGTATGGAGGGATATGGGCCAGGAGCAGGCAGGTGGGACTATTTAATTTGGCATTATATTTGGTTGGACCAAAGGGTCTGATTCTGTGCTCTATGACTCCATAAGAAAGTTGGGAGACAGATGGGGAGAAACTTCTTTACTCAAAGTTGTTAAGATTTGGAGTGTGCTGCCTGGGACAGTGATGGAGGCAGATTCAACAGGAGGTTTTAAAAGAGAGCTGGACATATATTTGAAAGGGATGAAGTTAGGGGGATATGGAGATAGGGCTGGAGAGTGGGACTAGCTGGGTTGCTGTTTCAGGAGCCAGTACAGACACGATGGGCTGAACGTCCTCCTTTTGCAATATCAAATGCTATGATTTCAAAAGAACAGAAGGATTGGGATCAATCGGACTGCTCGACCAAAGAGCTAGGACAGGCTGTACGGGCCGAATGCCCTCCCCCACCCCCGGCGGTTGTCTCCAGCTGTTGCTGATTGGGAACAAAAACAGAAGTTGCTGGAAAAGCTCCGCAGGTCTGGCAGCAGAACTTGCGATTTTCTTTTTTCCCCCTTTCACAGATTGACAGCATCACGCAGCTCTTGTTCGGTTTGAGAGTTGGGTTCGAGCGCCGTGTCCCCAAACTCCGGCAGGGGGCGTGCGCTGGCCGCTCTCCCCACCCCCACCACCCCCCCCCCTCACCCCCACCCACCCAGACAGACAGAGAGACAGAGACCCACCCAGACAGAGAGACAGGGAAAACCGAGAGCCTCCAGCCCAGACGCAGGCAGCAGCGATCCCGGTAAGTCTCAAACTTCCCCAACTCGGGCTGAAGTTTAGGGAAAGTTTTTCTTTGCTGTTCTGGGCAGGGGGATATGGGGGTTCTTCTCAAACCAGGACAGATCCTCAAGGGACTTCATTTGTTTTTTAAAAAAAGAAACAATTGTTAATCGCAAAGGGAGTGAGGCTGCCCGACTGAAAGGTTCAGGAGAACGGGAATCAAGATTCGGCTGACACTTTCGATCCTTCGGAAGAACAAATTGTGGCGAGGAGCAGCTCCCTTCAGGCTAAGCCGCGGCTGCTTTTGGCCTCTCGGGGTTTCTCAACCGGGACACCCTCCTTCCAGCCCTGCCCGACTCTCCCCACCCTCCCCATTTCCTCAATACTACTCTCCCCTTCCACACTATCTCACCCATTCCCTGGCCTCTCTACCCCGCCGACTCCAACCCCTCCTCCCCCTCTCTCTACCCCTTTGCCTATCCAATCTACCCACTGTGCTGTCTACAGTCACTGTCTCAATAGGACGTTGCTGGGAATGGAAGGTTTGATTTATTAAGAAAAAGGCTGTATAGGCTGGGACTGTTTTCACTGGAGCATAGGAGGCTCAGAGGTGACCTTTTGGATGTTGATAAAATCATGAGGGGTATAGATTGGGTTAATGGCAGGTGTCTTTTCCCAAGGGTGGGGGATTTTAAGACGAGGGGGCATATTTTTAAGGAGAGAAGAGAGAGATTTAAAAAAGACATGATGGGGCAAAGATTTTACACAGAGTGGTTCACATGTGGAGTGAGGAAGTGGTGGATGAGGATACAGTTAAAATATTGAAAAGACACTTGGATAAGTACATAAATAGGAAAGGTTTGGAGGGGTGTGGACCAGGAGCAGGCAGGTGGAGCTAACAAGACAACAAGGTGCAGGGCTGGATGAACACAGCAGGCCAAGCAGCATCATAGGAGCAGAGAGGTGACGTTTCGGGCCTAGACCCTTCATCAGAAAAGGGGGAGGGGAGGGGAAGGGGGTTTTGAAATAAATAGGGAGAGAGTGGGAGGCGGATAGAGGAGAGGAAACAAACAGGTTGAAGAGGCGGGGATGGAGCCAGTAAAGGTGAGTGTAGGTAGGGAGTTAGGAAGGGGATAGGTCAGTCCAGGGAGGACGGACAGGTCAAGGGGGCGGGATGAGGTTGGTCGGTAGGAGATGGAGGTGCGGCTTGAGGTGGGAGGAGGGGATAGGTGGAAGGAAGAACAGGTTAGGGAGGCAGGGACGAGCTGGACTGGTTTTGGGATGCGGTAGGGGGAGGGGAGATTTTGAAACTTGTGAAATCCACATTGATACCATTGGGCTGCAGGGTTCCCAAGCGGAATATGAGTTGCTGGTTCTGCAACCTTCGGGTGGTATCGTTGTGGCACTGCAGGAGGCCCAGGATAGACATGTCGTCTGCGGAATGGGAGGGGGAGTTGAAATGGTTCGCGACTGGGAGGTGCAGTTGTTTATTGCGAACCGAGCGTAGGTGTTCTGCAAAGCGGTCCCCGAGTCTCCGCTTGGTTTCCCTGATGTAGAGGAAGCCACACCGGGTACAGCGGATGCAGTATACCACATTGGCAGATGTGCAGGTGAACATCTGCTTGATGTGAAAAGTCTTCTTGGGGCCTGGGATGGGGGTGAGGGAGGAGGTATGGGGGCAGGTGTAGCACTTCCTGCGGTTGCAGGGAAAAGTGCCGGGTGTGGTGGAGCTGGAGGGGAGTGTGGAGCGGACAAGGGAGTCACGGAGAGAGTTGTCCCTCCGGAAAGCAGATAAGGGTGGGGAGGGAAAGATGTCTTTGGCGGTGGGGTCGGATTGCAGATGGCAGAAGTGTCGGAGGATGATGCGTTGGATCCGGAGGTTGGTGGGGTGGTACGTGAGGACGAGGGGGATTCTTTTTTGGTTCTTATTGCGTGGACGGGGTGTGAAGGATGAGGTGCGGGAGATGTGGGAGACACGGTTGAGGGCGTTCTCGACCACCGAGGAGGGGAAGTTACGGTCTGTGGAGCTAGTTTTGTTTGGGATTTTGTTTGACATGGACTGGTTGGACCAAAGTGTCTGTTTCTGTGCTGTATGACTCTATAACGATTAATATATGTCCACCCTCACCACAACTGTCTTTAGCCAGTCCTTTCCTGAGCAGCTTGGGATGACTATGCCTTCTGTTGAAATTGAGTTTCAGATTCTTGCTGGCCAGTCTTGGCAATATTTCAGTTTGAGCCACCTGAACTTTAAAGAAAGATAGATTTGCATTTTCTAAGGTTTTGGAGTAGATTTGTAGCTCGGGTTGTGGGTGTTGAGGTTGGTTGGCTCACCGAGCTGGTTTGTTGTTCCACAGACGTTTCGTTACCGTGCTTGGTAACATCCTCAGTGCAGCCTCTGATGAAGCGTCGGTGTGTTTTCCTGCCTGGTTTTTAAACTCTGGGGTCCGTTGCGATGGATTGCCTCACTTCCAGGTTTCCTCCATAGTGGAATGTATATGGGGTCGAGTTCGATGTGTTTATTAATAGCCTGCTTTGTGGAGTGCCGTGCTTCCAGGAATTCTCATGCTTGTCTCTGCCTAGCCTGTCCCAGGATCTTGGTGTTGTCCCAGTCGAAGTCGTGGTTCTCCTTGTCCGTGTGGATTGAGATGAGTGAGTATTGGTCATGTCTTTTTGTAGCCAGTTGGTGTTCATGTACTCTTGTTGTTAGTTTCCTTCCTGTTTGTCTGATGTTAGAAACCTTCAGGTTTTCTAAGTTCCCAGCTGTAACTTCTGTTATGATTGATTCTAATACCCTCCCCACACCAGACATCAAACTAACTGTCTGATAGATTCTGCTTTACTGTGGAGGTGAGCTCATTGTTAATCCTGAAAGTGAATTATCAACTTGAATTCTTACAGCCCTTTTCATCGCAATATAGACATCCCATATTCTTTACAGTTAATTATGTACTTTTGATGGGTAGTTCTGGTTGTAATTTAGGAAATGCAGAAGCTGGTTTGTGCAGAGCAAGATCCCACAATCAGCTTCGATTGAATAAAAAAACTGAAAGAACTGTGGATGCTGGAAATCAGAAATAGAAACAGAAATTGCTGGAAAAGCTTAGCACTTCTGACACCATCTGTGGAGAGAAATCAGAGTTGATGTTCCGGGTTCAAAACTTCTTCAGACCCTTCTTCAATTGAATGTTTGTAGAGGGACACACTTAGCTGGAAGAGTGGGAAGCTCCTTTGTCCAGAAAAAAGTACCAAATCTGTGATTTATCTTCATTTGGCAAGGAGATGAGAATTTTAAACCATGATCTTAATCAAGCTGGACAGACACAAGTCGCTAAATGGCCTCCCTCCAGTTCCTGGTCCTAAAGAGATGACAGTTATGGAACCTGTTTAAGGCTGACAGAGGCAGGTCCTGTTCCGACGAAACTGTGTGGTAACAGTGGAGGACATGGATGTCAGAAAATAAGGAGTTGAGGGCGTGAGTAGGGAGTGGTGAAATTTGTACAGTACCCAGATTAACATTCTTGGGGCCTGTTTAATTGAGAGTTTCTCTGTTCCTGCCAACACCGACTTGGCTGTGATGCCACTTACATTCAGGACAATTCCCAAATTAACATGGTGTCATACCCAACACTGGGATGGCCCAGAGTAGTTTGCAAACTCTTTTGGAAGATGGGCATTGTTGCCTGTCAATGTTTGACAGTGCGGCGCTCCCTCAGCGCTGACCCCCCGACAGTGCGGCGCTCCCTCAGCATTGACACTAGTAGCTGACGTTATTTTGTTAAATGTCTAGGTTAGGCCGCAGAGTCAGGATTTCTATATTTGCTCTTCCATCCACTCAAACAGAGCCAAAGTTGATGACTCATTGTGACTTAGTCATTCACTGGGCGTTAACTGTAATTCCAGTGTATATATCTTTTTGGTTGAGGAGTGTGTTTTCATGTGCATGCTGTTGTATAATCTGGTGCTAAAAAGACAATTGAAGGAAAACTGTTTTAGCTCCTGTGTTGCAGGCTGCTGCAAATGCTGTGGGTAAAAGGTACAAATCCCACCCGGGCAGCTGCTGAGATTAAACCCACTTCATAAAATGAGGAATTAAAAGGCAGTCTCAGTGACAGTCGCAATGAAACTGGCACCTAATCTTTATCTACTCTGGTTTATTAGACTGCAAGTTGGCAGCTTTGTGGTTGATTCTTAACTGCATCTGACCAAGCAAACCTCTCAATTCAAGGACAGTTTGGGGAAGGCAACAAATGCAGTGAACACACCCACGTCCCATGAGTGAATAAGAAACATATTGTTGAGCATTTTTTGGAAGTTGCACAATACGTTATAACATTTGTCATGTGTTCAGAGGATAGGAATTTATGAAAATGGCCAGTCAGATGATGGAACTCTAAACAAACTCCACTCCTGTTCTGATTCTCTGCACTCTGCAGATGGTCAGCAGGACATCTTCAGAGGCTATTGTGCCCATCCTCGTCTGCCAGTGCTTTGAATGATCTATGCAGTTCGTCCATTCCCCCAGACTTTGCCAACAGCCCTGTGAAATAGTTTTATTCCAGAGTATTTATTTGATTCCACTGTTGAAGGTTGCTTGTTGAATCTGCTCTAGTTGCTTGTTCAGATAACGTATTCCAGATCACAGCAGCTGCAGCCTTTAATCCCTTGACTTTGTGACTACCCACTGGTAGCAAGATATCTCTCCCACGACAGCCCAGCCTGTCCGATTTCCACAGCTTCAGGGATTTCCGAGATGCCATGCCATTCCCAAAATCTATTTCCCTGGAAACAAGGAACGATGTGAAATTTCTACCTTCTCAATTGACACACCATGTTTCAGCCGTGATCAAAGTGAATGCTGGAACAGGCTAGAAGGGCTGAATGGCCTACTCCAGCTCCTGTCTTGGATGTTGCTGTACTGCCCTCCTGCACAGGGTAGGGAGGGTGTGAGAGAGGGGATTAACTTCATTCTGTCTCCTCTTGGAACTGAACAAAGAACAAAGAAGACAGAAACAGGCCCTTCGGCCCATCAAGACTGCTCCGACACATGATGCTTTTCAAAGCAAAAATCTTTTTGTCTGTACGTGATCTATATCTGTCTTTTCCCTGCCTATTCCTGTATCTGTCAAGATGCCTCTTAAGCGCTGCTATTGTATCCCACTCCTCCACCATCTCTGGCAGTGCATTCCAGGCACTTTACCACCCTGTGTTTTAAAAAAAAAAAAAAAAACCTGCTTCTCACATCTCCTTTAAACTGAAATCTATGTCCATTAGTAATTGACATCTTTACCCTGTGAAAAAAAGTGGGGGGGAATTCAGTAATGGTGATGTCATTGAATTTTGAGACATCAGTGAAATTAGATTGTCATTTGTCGGAGATGGTCATTACCTGGCATCTGTGTGACATGAATGTTACTATTCACTTGTTAGCTCCAGCCTAGATATTGCCCAGTTCTTGTTCCATTTGGACAGGTACTGCATCAGTATCGGAGGAGTTGCGATTGGTGCTGAACATTGTGCAGTCATCAACAAATATCCACATGATAACAGGATGACCGTACTTCTTATATTACCCCTCTGGATTCTGTAGACTTGATCCAGCAATGACAGTTCCCTCATTGGACTAGAGGTGTGGTGTTGTTGGAAGTTGCTGTTCTCTGTCCCCCATTACACCATGACCATCCGTGTCTCTAATTCTTGGCCTGCCCTCATGTTGAGGATGATGCTTTCTTGTAGGTGGCTGGCTGGAAACAAAGCGTTGGTGCTGATTTGGAGTCACAGGTGCTTTGTGAACTCAGTCTTCACCTTGCAGCCTTCCTCCTGCAGTGACAGAATCAGCTCCAGTCTTTGTGGGGGTGGGGACTGAATATCCTTCTCTTTCCATCTTTCTCACGGTCCTCTCTCATGTGGCTCCTCTTGTACGATTTTGACCCCGTGCTGTATGAAATCATTACTTTGGTCTTTACCGTGCAACTGTTTCCCATATGTTAATGTTAACTTTTATAGACACTTTGAGATTGTCTTTGAAGTGTCTACATTTGTAAAATGAATATGTCCTGTTATAACGGCTCTCTAATTCTGAGAGCTCCCTGTAATTTCCTTGCTGATTAATCCCTTCTAGATTTTTGCCATTGATGGCCCAGAAGAAAGCACCCAGCAACATCACAGGACCTCTACTGTTTCTGCTTTAACCAGATAGACGCTGTTGCTGATCGCTGTAGGACACCCTGTCTCTGCAGCTTGATAAAGTCCTTCCTAATTAACACTGCTACCCCTCCTACTTTCTTTCTTTACTTTCCTAAATACACGGTTTCCAAGTCCTGCCCTTTCTGAGCCAGGTCTCTGCTATAGCTGCAAAACATTTCCACTTGGCTGTTTGGCATCTGCAGCTCACTAACCTCGCTTACAACTCCACACATTCTCACAGTAACCCAGTTACTCCAATATAGCCCTTCTCATATTCCCTCTTACTCAACCCTATCGAATACGTCACTACTTCCTATTCACGTGCCATCTCTCTCTCCCATTTCTCTCTGCCCCTTAGTATTTCTGACAAGTATTACCACTAGTTCCCACCCGATCCCTTCCCAGCAGCACGACTAAATCTTCCAGCAAGGATATTGTTCCTGGTTCTGTTTAACAGGAAACCAACTGACTTATACAGATCCCATCTCTTCCAGAGCTGAATCCCAGTAAAGTGCTTCCTCCTGCGTCATCTCAGCAGCAATATATTCATGTACTCTATCCTCTTCTTTCCACACTCAAGTGTTCTGGGATTATTCAGGAGACGACTATCTTTAAGACTGTGCAGGTGATTTTCTTTCCCGTAGCTCCCCTAATCTCTGCCTGGAGGACCTCATCCTGCTTTCTATCCATGTCATTGGTATCAATATGGACCATGTCCTCTGGCTCTTCACCCTCCCATACTCAATGAGTGCTGCAGACGCTCGATCACATCCTCCATCCAGTGAGCTACCTCCCATCACACCAGAGAGAGATCACCAAATGCAGCCAGAGGGAATGGGAATGATTGGATCATTGATCCAGAAGCTGTGAATTCAAATCTCACCAGTGCGGTGTGCGAATCCCAGTGTGGATTGAGAATCCAAGTGCAGGGTGTGGTGTTCCCAGTGCGTTGTGCGATTCCCAGTGTGGTGTCCGGTTCCCAGTGCGGATTGAGAATCCCAGTGCAGTGTGAATCCCGGTGTGCGGTTTCCAGTGCAGATTGAGAATCCCAGTGCAGTGTGAATCCCAGTGTGCGGTTCCCAGTGCAGATTGAGAATCTCAGTCCAGATTGAGACACCCAGTGCAGTGTGCGATTCCCAGTGTCGATTGAGAATCCCAGTGTGGCATGAGGAACTGCACACCCCAATGGGATTCTCAATCCACACTGGGATTCTAGATCCGCACTGGGAACTGCACACCGGGATTCACACTGCACTGGGATTCTCAATTCTTGCTGGGACTCTCAATTCTCGCTGGGACACCACATTGGGCTTCTCAATTTGCACTGGGAATCTCAGTGTGGTTTGAGATTCCCAATGCAGATTGTGAATTCCATTGCCGTGTAAGAGGCCCAGTTTTAAAGGGAAACCTGGAAAGGAATAATCTGAAAGTTGATGATGGTGAAGCTGCTTAATTGGTGTAAAAACATATCTGCTTCACGTGTGGCCTTTTGGTGTAGGGAACTGGCCATTGCGACTCACTCTGGACCTATATGTGACTCCAGCTACACTGATGATTCCTAGCTATTCTCTACATTGAAGCTATTTGTCACTCTGTTTGCTGAGCCTGTTCTGCTATTCGTGGCTGATCTGCAATTCAACCCCATACACCTGCCTCTGCCTTACAGGCAGACCAGACTCGGTGGGCTGAATGGCCTACTTCTGCTCCTGCACCTGTGATCTTATTCCTCTGTGGCTGTATTCAATAAGAAACCTCTCTAAAGCTGCAGCTCATTGCAACTTGCTAAGGGCATTAACGATCAACACTGTCAGTAATGCCCACATTCCAAGAATGCATTTTAAAAAACATTGAATAAGTAGTGTATTAGAGGGAGGATTTTGAACTTGGAGAGATATTTGAATATGTTGGGGACATGATGACTTTGACTCTGAAATTCTTGCCGTTGCTGTTGGTTGTTTAGTGTCAACATTTGAAGTGATACATTTGGAACTCTATCCAGAGTCAGTGTCATTTTGCAGGCACACCTGTGGTGTCAAGTATCTTGACATTAAAACCTTTAAATGATTCAACTACTCTTGAAGAACCAGTTTGCTTGCTGGAGAGGAGAATTTTCAGCATTTGGAGCTGAGCCAGTCGGTGGCTTGATTGCTTTTGGTTGGAGTGAACAAAGTTGGGGATTCACAGCAGGTCACAGTTGGAGAACCATCAAGATGTTGGAGATTCGAGGAGATTACTGACATAGGGAAGCTGTGGACGGATTTAATCACAAAGATTTTAAAATCAAAGCATTGCCACAGCCAGTGGAAGTCCAAGAAACATCAAATAATGAGCAGGAGTAGGAGTAGGCCATTCAGCCCTTCAGGCCTGCTCCGCCATTCAATATGATCATGGCTGATCATCTAATTTAGTGACTGGTTCCCGCTTTCTCTTCATGCCCTTTGATTCCTTTGGCACCAAGAGCTATATCAACTCTTTTTGAGAAAGATGAGCTGATGAGTGACCAGGACTTGGTGTGAGTTTGGAGAACTTCTCTACCTTGTGGTTGTTCCCTCACCTAGGTCAAGACTTATTAATTGATAGAGACTGATCACTGTGGTTCATCAGCAACTCCATGATTGCACCCTAGCCCCAGAGGACAGTAGGTTACAGAGAGGCTGCTGGGGGTGAGGTTAACCTGATGGTCACCACATCTCAGGTGAAGGTGAAATTGAGGTGGAGGTCCTTCATTGTACCCATAAGACAAGCAGGATGGTGGAAAGCCAACAGAATGGATTTGTCCGACAATCCTGTGATCAAACTGTAGAGCACTCCAGTCTGAGCCAGGGCCAATATAATTCGGTCCTTGTCACGTGAGCCTTCAAGGCTGATCGCCATTGAGTGAGGTCTCAGAAATAAATGAATGTGGGAGAGAGACTGTGGCTAAAGGAGGTGACAGAAATGTGACCTTAAAGACTGAAAGACAAGACCCAGGAATGAAACAGGGAGGCCTGACATTGATTTCCTTTAAATGTCAAGGATAGGGTACTGAGAAGCTTGTTAATGGAGGGCTGATGAGAGGACACTCCTGGTGGTAAGTGACCAATTCAGCCCTCAGTTCTGACAGAACATTGCAGACGAGATTCCAAAAAACATTCAGAAAGTAGTGGCCATGCCCTAAAGTCAGGGGCTTTGGAAGCAGAGGAGGCCATTTAGCTTATTGAGCCTGTTGTGCTATTCATTGCTGATGTGCACCCTCAATCTACTTTCACCTCATCATCCTCCAGTTAACAAAACAAATAATCAAACCCAGATCTCAAATGAGCAATTCACCCAATGCCTGATCAGTTTATCCAGCTGCAAATAGATTTCCTACCCTCCACTGTGCTTAATGTGACATCCTCCCGATTTCACTTCTGGAAACTCCAGCTGTAGTTTCTCACTCTGCAAATACTCACATTCCACCACGCTGCCCCTATCACCACCACTACCCCCACACCGAACCCCCATCCCTCCAGTCCCTGCCAGCCCCCCGCAATGTCTTAGATTCCCCAACCGACAGAAATAATATCTTGCAATGTGCCCTAAAATTCCAGTTGCATCACCCCTGAGTTTTCTGAATTTCATGATTATGGCTCTAGCTGATGCAATCCCTCTCTCCTTCTATCTCTCTGTCTGTCTATCTCTCTCTCTCTCTCTCAATCCTCAGGATCCAGGTATCCTTCTGGTGAAACTGGTATAGAATTGTACAGGACTGAAGAGGTCCTTTGGCCCATTTAGTCTGTACCACCAAAAAACACTCTTGCCCATAATAGACCCACATTCCTGCACTAGGCCTATGGCCTTGAATGTTATGACATCTTCAAGAGCTTGTCCAAGGCCGTGTTCTCTCCAAAGCCAATACCTTCTCCCTGAGGTGTGGTACACAGACTGACTCTGGGTGTGGCCTAACCAAGGCCTATGGAGGGACCTCTGGGTGAATTAATGTCGGTCAGATTGTCTCCTACAGCTATACGCTTGCAATCGAGTGAATCTTTGAGGTCAACGGCAGAGAAATTGGAGTGGAATTGGGAGTGAGTGGAATTGACATAGGACAGGCACAAGAGGAGACCATTGAGCGTTCTGAGAAAGGGTTACCAGACCTGAAACGTTAACTCTGTTTTCTCCTTCTCGGATGCTGCCAGACCTGCTGAGCTTTTCCAGCAACTTTGCTTTTGTTCCTGATTTACAGTATCCGCAGTTCTTTTGGTTTCCATTAAGCTGCTTGAGCCTGCTCTGCTCTGTTGTTTCATGAGATCATGGTTGATCTCTATTTTCACTTGATCCATCTGCCTTAGTAACCCATTACTAATCTTACACACCTAAATAAATCAGGGGAATCTCACTTCACACATTTCCAGCTTTTTATCCCCGAACCCTGATTAAACCCGACAGTTTTTTTGGGGGAAGCAGATTCCAGACTCCAACTCCCCTTTGAGTGGAGACTTACTTCTTCATGTCAATGATCAATGAACAGCCTGGCTCAGATTTTAGGATGATACACTCTTGTTCTCGATTTCCATGAGAGAAATGCTGCAGTTTTCATCTGTGTACTCTGTCAAATGTTTTAATCATCTTAAACAGTTTAAATAAGTCACCTTTTAAGCTTCTGAACTTGAGAGAAGTCCAGTCTGGTCTGTGTGACCTGGTCTTGTAATTTAACCCTTTCACCCCCAGGATTGTTCTAGCCAAATTGCTCCCCCTTCTAGCCACATTCCCTTGGATTTTTCTGGCCACTTTGAGGTCCGTGTGCAGCGGTGACCTTCAGAATGGGAAGTCAATGATTACTGTGCACAGACCCTCCGAGTAGCTGCGTGGTAGCTGCCTCCTACACCTTCCTGCACCCACAACCATTCCTCCATTGTACAGACCACATGTGGAATCGGGCAAGTTGGGCAGAAATCCATGGTTTCTAACCTGATAGTGGAGAGTTTGTTGGGGGTGGGCGAGCGATGGGGAGATGGTGGTGGACTGGTAATGTCACTCAACTGTAATCTAAAGGCCCAGTGTGATGCTCTGCACTGGGTTCAAATCCTACCACTGCAACTAGTGGTTTTAAACTGAATTATTAAAATATGGAATATAAAGGTAGTCTTAGTGATGGCATCCGCGAGAAGGTTGGGGAAGGAAATCTGCTGTTCTTACCTGGTCTGGCCTACATGTGACTCCAGGCCTCGGCAATGGGGTTGACTCTTAATTGCCCTCTGAAATGGCTGAGTAAGCCACTCAGTTGAAGGGCAGTTAGGGATGAGCAATAAATGCTGGCCTTACCAGTGATGCCCACGTCACACGAAAGAAAAAAATGGGAATGAAAAACAGCACAAGGGACGAAAAATTGTGGAGAGATACCTGACTGTGACGATGCACTGGAGGGAAGTTTGTAAGAAAGGAGAGATTTCAACTTTCACATACACCGGGAGAAGCTAAATAGCTTAGATTGTAAAAAAAGTAGTGTTCAGGGACAATTTTTTGGACAATATTTTAGAACCGAAAAGGTAACGGGCCTGAATTAATTAACAATATGAAGCCATGGGAACAGCTTACATGTTATGTAACAAATGTTGATGTTAGAATGTTTTGAATTAAGGGGAGGCAAACGAGATGAGAGAGAAACTGATCACAGTTAATTAAGCTGATGTGTGAATGAACGTATCCCGAGACAAACAGTGGGAAGTATTCAGAGATAGCAGGAACTGCAGATGCTGGAGAATCTGAGATAACAAGGTGTAGAGCTGGATGAACACAGCAGGCCAAGCAGCATCAGAGGAGCAGGAAGGCTGACGTTTCAGGCCTAGACCCTTCTTCAGAATTGGGAGAGGGGAGGGGGTTCTGAAATAAATAGGGAGAGGAGGGGAGGTGGATAGAAGATGGATAGAGGAGAGGATAGGTGGAGAGGAGACAGACTGGTCAAAGAGGCGGAGATGGAGCCAGTAAAGGTGAGTGTAGGTGGGGAGTTAGGGAGGGGATAGGTCAGTCCAGGGAGGACGAACAGATCAAGGGGGCGGGATGAGGTTAGTAGGTAGGAGATGGGGGTGGTTCTTGAGGTGGGAGGAGGGGATAGGTGGGAGGAAGGACAGGTTAGGGAGGCGGGGACGAGCTGGGCTGGTTTTGGGATGCAGTAGGGGGAGGGGAGATTTTGAAGCTTGTGAAGTCCACATTGATACCATTGGGCTGCAGGGTTCCCAAGCGGAATATGAGGTGCTGTACCTGCAACCTTCTGGTGGCATCGTTGTGGCACTGCAGGCGGCCCAGGATGGACATGTCGTCTGCAGAATGGGAGGGGGAGTTGAAATGGCTCGTGACTGGGAGGTGCAGTTGTTTAGTGCGAACCGAGCATAGGTGTTCTGCAAAGCAGTCCCTGAGCCTCCGCTTGGTTTCCCCGATGTAGAGGAGGCCACAACGGGAACAGCGGATGCAGTATACCACATTAGCAGATGTGCAGGTGAACATCTGCTTGATGTGGAAAGTCTTCTTGGGGTCTGGGATGGGGGTGAGGGGGGAGGTGTAGGGGCAGGTGTAGCACTTCCTGCAGTTGCAGGGAAAAGTGCCGGGTGTGGTGGGGCTGGAGGGGAGTGTGGAGCGGACAAGGGAGTCACGGAGAGAGTGGTCCCTCTGGAAAGCAGATAAGGGTGGGGAGGGAAAAGTGTCTTTGGTGGTGGGGTCGGATTATTTGGTGCAGAACAAGAAAAAGGTAAATGTCCCTAAAAGACAAGAGCTCCAGCTGTGTTGTTAAGCAACCTCGCTCAACAAGTGAGGGAACAGATGACAATAGGCTGAAAGAAAAGGCTTGGACAAACTCGAGGAAAAGTCAGGATCCCAGTGGACTGGGAGAGTTGTAATAAGTAGCGAAGAAACATGGGGTAAATGAAAGGCATAGAAAGGAATCTAAAGGAAATCTACAAGCATCAACAAAACAAACACCAAACATCTTTCTCAATCTTTGAAAGTCAAGAGAGTGGGAGGGTAAATGTGGGCGTTCAGGGTAAAGATATGACTCGATTGGGAAATAAACCGATAGCAGATTGTCACTGTGGAAGAAAAGAACAAAGTATCAGCAGAATAGGAAAGCGAGAGCAATGTTAAGGAGAACAATGGTATTAATAGTAAGTAAAAGAACAAAGTAGATAAAATGGAAGTTAAGATGAAAAACTGACCCGGAACAGGAAAGAGATGAGGTGAGGAAATTGCAGGTATGTCAGTCATCCATTTCCGAAACACTCTGAACATAGGCATTGTGCTTTTAGATTCTAAAATCTCAAATTTCACTCCGTTATTTCTGAAGCAAGAGGAGATCAGAGACTGATTCCTGGCCTGTCAGCTTGGCATCAATCATGGGGATGTTTTAATGATCTGGGTCTTAGTGTGTGGGGGACAGTTTAAAAGTTTGTGCATGATATGAAACTTGGAAGAATTGTGAAGTGTGAGCGAGACAGTGTGGAATTCCACCATCCTGTTGATGTCCTTTTGGAATTCCACACCCCCACCTCACACTTCACAATTCTTCCAAGTTTAATGCAGGGAAGTGTGAGGTGATGCACTTTGGTTAGAAGAATGTGGACAAACAATATAACATAAGGCATACAATGTAAAAGTGGTGCAGGAGCAGAGGGAACTGGGTGTTTTTGTGGACAGATCGTTGAAGGTAGCAGGACACGGGGAGGGAGCAGTTCATAAAGCATTAGGTATCCTTGTTACTAATAGAGGCAGAGAGTACAAGAGCAAGGAGTGATGCTGAACCTACAGAGGGCATTTGTTAGACCTCAGCTGGAGTATTGTGTACCGTTCTGGGAGCACTACATTATAGGAAGGACATGAATGTATTGGAAAGAGTGCAGAAGAAGTTTATGAGAATGTTCCAGGGATGAGGGCAGATTGCAGAGGTTGGGATTGTTCTGTTTGGAGAGAAGAAGACCAGAAGGAGTTCTGGCAGAAGATTTCAAAATCATGAGGAGCTGGAGAGAGCAGATAGGGCGAAATTGTTGCTGCTCATAAAATGAACAAGAACAAAAGGGTATAGATTTAAATTGATTTGCAATGTAGCAAATGTGAGGTAGAAACATTTTCTTTCAATGGCGATGGCCTAGTGGTATTATCACAAGATTGTTAATCCAGAGAGCCAGGTAATGTTCTGGGGACCCGGGTTCAAATCCCACCATGGCAGATGGAAAAAGAGTCTAATGATGACCATGAATCCATTGTCAATTGTCAGGAAAAACCTATCTGATTAACTGATGTCCTTTATGGAAATCTGCCATCCTCACCTGGTGTGGCCTACATGTGACTCCAAACCCACAGCAATGTGGTTGACTCTCAACTGCTCTCTGGATAATTAGGGATGGGCAATAAATGCTGCCTGGCCAGTGATGCCCTCATCCCATGAACAAATAAAGAAAAAACACGAGTAGTTAGGGAATGGAATGCACTGCCAGAAAGTGTGGAGGAAGCAGGTTCAGTTGAAGCATTGAATAAGGATTTGAATAATTATTTGAATGGAAACAATTAACATGGTTATAGGGAAAAGGCAGGAGTGTGGCAATATGTCATGATGCTCATTTGGAAGACAGTGCAGATATGATGGGCTGAATGATCTCCTGGGCCATAACACTTTTATGATGATGTGAAATGTTATTGGAATTGATGATCAGAATAAGATTGACAGAGATCCTGGCCTTGTCCCTGCAGAAACTGCATGGATTTGTTGGGGTTAGTCATGTCTGAGTAATTGAGTGAGAGTTTGAAAGGCAGTCACTATCAAGGTGGGCAGTGACATCTCCCTGGCTGTTGTAGGGCTGGATTTCCAGAGGGCACATGGTCAAGGCTGCAAACAGATTACTGGCAACATGGATACTCATGCAATTGCACGTAATCTTATGAAAAAGGTTAGTAATTGGAAGACAGGAGATGGAGATTTTATGTTCATCCATGAGATGGGCTGGTAAAGCCCTATGATTTTGATAGTGGCGGATTTAGTGATGGTGATGATATTGAATGTCAAAGAGTGATGGTTAGATTCTCATTTGGTGGAGATGATCATTGCCTGGCACTTATGTGGCATGAGTGTCATTAGTCACTTGTCAGGTCAAACCTGGATATTGTCGAGCTCTAGTAGACAGAGACTGTTTCAGTCTCTGAGGAATCGTGAATGGTGCTGAACATAATTCAATCGTCAGTGAACATCTCCACTTCCGACCTTAGGATGGAGGGAAGGTCATTGAAGCAGCTGAAGGAGGTTGGCTCTGGGACACTGCCATGAGGAACTCCTGCAGAGATGTCTTGGAGCCGAGATGACTGACCTTCAACAACCATTTAATTGAAGCGTATAAGCCCCTGAACAGCCTTGACAAGATGGGCATGGGAAGGATATTTCATCTCGTGGGTCAGCCCAGGTCTGGGGGCACTGTTTTAAAATTACAGCAGAGGTGAGGATTTTTTTTCTCAGAGGGTTGTTCAAGTTTGGAACTGTGTGCTTCAGGAGGTAGTGGAGGTGTGTTCGTTGAATAATTTGAGGTGGATTTGGATAGAATCTTGTTAGGGCAATCGTACATGATTGAGGGTAGATGGAAAGGCAGAAACAGATCAGCCTTGATCTTATTGAATAGTAGAGCAGGATTGAGGGGCCAAGTGGTCTCCTTTTGCTCCTATTTTACCTGTTTGTATGTTCAAATTTTCCTTTGTACTAGATTTGAGTCCAACAAGGAAGGAGCTTTCCCCCGATTCCCATTGACTCCCATTTTGCTGGGTGGGGGAGGGCCGAGAGACTGATGTCCAATTAGGAGCCTGAAACAAGTTGATATGGTTGTCCCGGACTTCCATAAAGCTTTTGTGGGTGGCACGGTGGCTCAGTGGTTAGCACTGCTGCCTCACAGCACCAGGGACCTGGGTTCATTTCCACCCTCAGGTGACTGTCTGTGTGCTGTTTGCACATTCTCCCCGTGTGTCTGTGTGGGTTTCCTCTGGGTACTCTGGCTTCCTCCCACAGTCCAAAGATGTGCAGGTTAGGGTGGACTGCCCATGCTAAATTGTCCCGTGGTGTCCAGGGATGTGCAGGCTAGGTGGGTTGGCCTTGGGAAATTCAGGGTTGCAGGGGTAGGATTATGGGTGGGAAGGTGGTGTGTGGGTCTGGGTGGGAGGACCTTTGGAGGGTTGGTGTGGACTTGATGGGCCAAATGGCCTGCTTCCACACTCAAAGGATTCTATGATTTTGACACTGTGCCATACAGCAGAATTGTAAGCAAAGTTGGAGGCCATGGAATAGAAACAACAGAAGCAGCATGAGTAGGAAGTTGGCTGGGAAACAGGGAACAGAGAGTATGGTTATTGGCCGTTTTTTTTTTGGATTGAAGAGAGGTATGTAGTGGTGTTCCCCTGGTGGCAATGTTTGGGCCACAGCTCAGGTTCCTGAGTCATATTCATGATTCGGATTTTGGTGAACAGGGCACAGATACAAAATTCGCACACAATGCAACATTTGGAAATACTGTAAAGCGTAAGGAAGATAGTATACAACTTCGGAAGAAAATAAAATTGAATGCAGAGAAGTGTGAAGTGAGTTGATTTGGCAGAAAGATTACGGAGGGAGTAGCAAAAATTAAAAAATACTTCTCTTAATTTTTAAAATATTTCAAGAGGGCTGCTTGAAACTCAGAAATGGGGGTGGGGAGGAGGGCTGAAGGGAAGTTAATATAGTTTCAAAATGAATTGACGTGAGGAGACTAAAGAAACAGTCAGAAAACCTACTACAGATAGAGCAAGGAATGGTAAAACTATAAGAAGTGTATTGATTAAAGCATAGAGAATAATAATAAACAGGTGAATAAGGCATCAGTGCTGAGGGGCAGGTAACAGAGTATGACTCAAATAAATATATATGAATGTGCGGAGAGTAAGGTATAATTTCAAATTCAAATTGGAGATGATGATATATTAACATTACTGAGACATGGCTGCAGGACAGTTGGAGTAGCAACCTAAATATACCAGATTGTTTAATTTGCCTCAGTATTTACAGAAAGGGAGGCTAGCTTACAGGAAGACTCGAGGAAATTAATCGTGGAACAGAAACAGAGACTGAAGAAAATTAATGTAAGTAAAATGTTGACAGATCACGAAAATGGCAGAGGGATTGTGAGTAGTCTTACTGACTAGAAACAAAATTCAATGATGAGCGACGATATAAGGTGGGAGAAGCATTCAGTAGAGACCGTATGGGTAGAAGTGAGGACAGTAAAGGATCTAAAACTGTGATTGCTGTTGTGCACAGACCCCTGGTAACAGCCCTGACATGCTAGCTTGTATAAAAGCAGAAATTGGACAACTAGCAAAACTGGAGGAGTACTCATGAGGGATTTTAACTTTAACATAGATTGGGAGAAACATACAAGGACCTGTAAGAAAGGTAGCAAGTTTCTGCAATGTGTCCGGCATAGTTTCCTGTAGCAATATGTCTGGGATGCAACAAGGGGACAAGCAATATTGGACTTGGTAATGAGTAATAAGTTGGACTGAATTAGTCACCTAATTGTGTATGAACATTTATCAAACAGTTATCATAACATGATCGATTTCAATGTAGCATTTGAAAACAAAAAGCGTGAATCAGCTACTGGAGTTTTTGGTTTAGATAAGGTGATTTTAACGAGATGAGACAGAAACTGTCCACAGTAACCTGGAAAAACCTGCTGTTGGGTAAAATAACTGAAGAACACTGGAAGATGTTGAAAGAAATATTTAACACAATACAAACCGTATTTATACCCTTTAGGGGGAAATGCCCACTTCGCACAAAACAAAACAGCCTTGGACAATTAAAGAGATCAGGGACAGCATAAAGCTAAAGGAAAGAGATTACAAAAATGCAAAAAAAAAGCACAGATCCAGCTGAAGGGGAAAGATACAAAAACCATCAATGGGCCACAGAGCAGCTTCTATGAGCTACCAGAAGGGATGATGAACGGAAGCTTGCCAGGGCCTTCAATCAATAAGAAGCATTTTTAAAGTTGCATAGAGGGAAGGTGGTGGTCAGAAGCAATGTTGGCCCACTAAAGACTGAAAGTGGGATATTGTCAATGATTATGGAGAAACGGCATGCATATTCAGTAAATATTTTGCCTCAGTATTTACGGAAAGGGAGGCTAGCTTACTGGAAGACCCGAGGAAATTAATAGTGGATCAGGAACAGGGACTGCAGAAAATTAATGTAGTAAAATGTTGATAATGTGGAAGTTAGTGGAATTAAAAAGTGACAAATCCGTGGAGCCTGATGGTTTCCACCCAAGGGTGTTCAAGGAAGGAGGGGAGCACATTGTGGATGCCCTAACTATAATCTTTCAAAGTTGCCTAGATATTGAATTGCCCTTGTGGATTAGAAAATTTCACGTCACTCCGCTTTTAAAGGAGGTGAAAGAGGAAAACCAGGGAATTACAAACCAGTTAGCCTAATCATCTGTGGTGGAGAAATTGTTGGTGTTTATAATCAAGGGTGGAGTAACTGAACACCTTGAAAATTTTTAGTTAATCAGGGAGAGCCAGCATGTATCAAGACAAACAGATCATGTCTGACAAACCTCATTGAATTTTTGAAGGGGTGATTAAGGTATTTGACAGGATAATGTCTATGAATGTGTTTATATGGTCTTACAGAAGGCATTTGATAAAGTCCTCCTTAAGAGACTATTAATTCAGGTAGAAGCCCATGGAATTGTGGCAAATAACTAACACAGCTGGGAAACTGGCTGAGTGGCAGGTGACAGAAAGTAGGGCTAATGGGTAGATACATAAATTGGCAGGAAGTGACCAGTGGTTTCCCACATGGATCGGTGTTAAAGCATCAATTATTCACAGGATTTAATAATGACTTGGATAAATGGCATACAAAGTCATATATCCAAATTTGCTGATGACACAAAGTTAGGCAGCATGACTGACAGTGCAGATATTAGCATAAAATTACAAAGGGATATTGATAGACTAAGTGAATGGGCAAAACTGTGGCATATGGAGTGTGAGGTTATCTATTTTGAACCAAAAAAGGATAGATCAGGATACTTTGTAGATAATATGAAGTTAAATACAGTGGATGTCCAAAGAGAGTTGGGGGTTCAGTTGTCAAGAACGGGTGCAGTAAATAATCAAGAAAGTTCATAGAATGTTGGCCTTTATATCTAGAGGACTGGAGTAATAAGGATGCAGACATTGAGTATGTTCCAGTGAGGAAAAAGAATGGAGAGTTTACAGGGAGTGGAGGGGAAGGAGCAGATTGCAAACAGCTTGGTTTTATTTGCGAACAGGGTGTAAGAGCCGCTAGCAAAGCTGATGGTTATTGCTCATCCCGCGTTTGATATGACTGAGGAGTTTGTTTGGCCACGCGAGAGAGGTGTGCTGTGGGACTGGAGTCAGCTGTAGGCCCGACCAGGTAAGGGTGGCAGGTTTCCTTCCCTAAAGGACATTAATGAACTAGAGGGCTTGTAACAATGATCCCAAGAAGTTCACATGGTCGCTTTAACTGGAACTTGCTTCCTAAATTTAAGAAAAATACTGAAATACTCAAACAGTTGTAGTGAGATTAGAATTCTGAATAAAAAACCAGAAGGACTGGGGATGCTATAAATTAGGAACAAAAACAGAAGTTGCTGGAAAAGCTCAGCAGGTCTGGCAGCATCTGTGAAGAAAAAATCAGAGCTAACGTTTCGGGTCCGGTGACCCTTCCTTAGAACTGGTTGTGTTGGATTGTTCATTTGGTATTGACACCAGGTTGTGGAAAGTCCATCAGGAGTCCAGAGAGATAGATATAGAGAGAGAGTGAGAAGCCCAGTAAGAGACCGGGAGGAGGACGAGATGCCTGATGGAATGGAACTGTATTCCCTGGAGGAGGTCATTCAAGCCCCTGTGCCTGTGCTGGTTATCCAATGAGTCCTGCTGTCCTGACTTTACCCCCAGTTACCTAGTATCTTTTCATTTTAAGTTCTTATCTGATTTTTATACCAGTGTTTGGCTAATTGAATCAAATGGCAAGCTCCTTCTGTTGTTCATGACAGGCAGAGAACAAACTACTCGACAAGCTCACACTTGCAAAACTCAAAACCAAACAGATTTGTGTCAGATTCTGTGATTGGGCAACACTTGTTGAATAACCATGAGTGGGTTAATCGCTGCAGAAACAAACAGATTAAGTGAAATCAATTGAGTTTGTAATGTGGCACACTAATGCTCACAGAAGCAATACATATTCATACACTGGGGCCTGTTCTCTGCGAAGAAAAGGAATCCGCTCAGTCCTTGCACCTTCTTTGAATTACCTGGGAGCTTGGGGAGCGGTAGTACCCTCTGTTCTGAGGAAGGCTCACCGGACCCGAAACGTTAACTCTGTTTTCTCCTCCACAGATGCTGCCAGACCTGCTGAGCTTTTCCAGCAACTTTGTTTTTGTACCCTTTTCCCTTCTCCATGGCGACACCTTGGTCAATCAAAGCTGACCTGTTGTCCGGTCCCTTTCTCCTGTATTATCAGTTATTTTGATTGTTTGAAATTTGGCATTCTTGTGTGTGTGTCCTGATGAGTGTAAGATGAAAAGCCTCAGTAACAAGCCTTTCTGTTCAGAAAGACCTCATTCTCTTTCACAAGTGAATCTGTTGCCCTTTTCAGGTTGCAAATTCTAGATCACAAAAACCTGCTGAAAAATATGTTTTCTGTTGTTATCCTGATTTATTTTGTTAAATACTTTGGTTTAAAGCAGTCCTTTCCCCATTTTAGTTCACAATCCAAAATACATTGTGACCCCAATTTACAAATGCCTGACTTATAAATGCTCACAATTCGATTCCATTCAGTGGTGTATCTGTGTTACTTTTCAAGATCTGACATATGAATGTTTCCTGGTGTTAATAGTTATTTTATATTGTCTTGCATTATGTTCCAACTTGCTTACAAATTGACCTCTGAATGAATTCTATACAGAACCTATTTGCTACCCAGGAACTGCTTGTAAAGAGAAATTAAAAATATGCGGTGTTTACAACTGGACTAGCCATATAAATATTGTTATTACAGAGCAGGTCAGAGACTGGGAATACTGCAGTGAGTAACTTGTCGTCCTTTAAGTGTCACTGGGTCAAAATCCTGGAATTCCCTCCCTAATGCCATTGTGGAACAACGCACAGCACATGGGCTGCAACGGTTCAAGAAGGCAGCTCACCCCCACCTTCTCAAGGGGCAACTAGGGACGGGCAATAAATGCTGGGCCCAGCTAGTGATGTCCACATCTCGTGAATGAATAAAAGAAGATGCTGGGTTTCTGTGAATGCCAGAGTGAACAGGAAGCAGCGGGGGCTCAGTGTTCCTGAAGTTTCAGAACATGATGTTGCATCCTCTTCGTTACCCTTGTCCAGCAAACAGAATGTGATTGTGGGAGAGTTTAAACAGGCTTTGTATGGAGTATAATGACTAGTATAAGCTGTCAGGCCGAATGGCCAGTTCTGTGCTCTGATTTCTCAGGAAGGTAGTGTATTTCCTCACTGCCTAATCCCTGCCTAATTGAGCTGTTTGTGATGGAGGGGGGTTTAGGAAGTGAGGGTCACTGCCTAATTGCCTGGCTCATTCTGAAAGGGAGCTGCTCCAATTAACATTCTCCCTTCACATTGGAGCCAGATGCTGCGATCGCCCCGCACCCCTGCTCCCATAAGACATAGGAGCAGAAATTAGGCCATTCAGCCCATCAAGTCTGCTCTGTCATTCAGTCATGGCTGACGTTTTTCAACACCATTCTCCTGCCTTCTCCCCATAACCCTTGATCCCCTTGACAATCAAGAACCTATCTATCTCATCTTAAATATACTCAATGACCTGGCCTCCACAGCCATTTGTGGCAGTGAATGCCATAGATTCACCACTCTCTGGCTGAAGAAGTTTCTACTTATCTCCGTTCTAAAAGGTCTTCCCTTTACTCTAAGGCTGTGCCCTCGGGTCCTAGTCTCTCCTACCAATGGAAGCATCTTCCCAACATCCACTCTATCCAGGCCACTCAGTATTCTGTAAGTTTTTCAATTAGATCACCTTCATCCTTCTAAACTCCATTGAGTATAGACCCAGAGTCCTCAAATGTTAAGCTTTTCATTCTTGGGACCATTCTCGTGAACCTCCTCTGAGCCCGCTCTAGGGCCAGTACATCCTTCCTGAGATATGGGGCCCAAAACTGCACACAAAATGTGGCCTGACCAGAGCCTTATAGAGCCTCGGTAGTACATCCCTGCTTTTATATTCAAGTTGTCTTAAAATGAATGCCAACATTGCATTTGCCTTCCTGACTACTGACTCAACCTGTAAGTTTACCTTGAGGGAATCCTGGACTAGAACTCCCAAGTCTCTTTGCACTTCAGACTTCTGCATTTTCTCCCCATTTTGAAAATAGTCCATGCTGTTATTCTTCTTACCAAAGTGCATGACCTCACACTTTCCCACATTGTACTCCATCTGCCACTTCTTTGCCCACTCTCCTAAACTGTCCAAATCCTTCTGCAGCCTCCCCACCTCCTCAATACTACCTGCCCCTCCACCTATCTTTGTATCATCTGCAAACTTAGCCAGAATGCCCACAGTTCCTTCATCGAGATCATTAATGTATAAAGTGAAAAGTTGTGGTCCCAACGCTGACCCTTGCGGAACACCACTTGTCACCAGCTGCCATCCTGAGAAAGATCCTTTTACCCCCACTCTCTGCTTTCTGCCAGACATCCAATCTTCTATCCATGCTAGCATGTTGCCTCTAACACCATGGGCCCTTATATTACTCAGCAGCCTCCTGTGCGGCACTTTGTCTAAGGCCTTCTGGAAGTCCAGGTAGATAACATCCATTGGCTGTCCTTGGTCTAACCTGCTCGTTACTGCCTCAAAGAATTCTAGCAGATTTTCCCACCTTTCTCCCTCTCACTCCCTATCTTATTCATCCCACCACACACTCACACTTTTACCCACTCCTCCTTTCTCTCTCTCATTCCCTGTTGGTTTCTCTCACTATCACTCTGTCTCTCTCTTCCACTCCTCCTTCTCTCTCTCTCTCTCTCTTCCCTCCCTCCCCTCACTGTCTGTTTCTCTCCCCAGCTTCCTCTTTTCTCTCTCTCTCTTTCCTCTCTCTCTCTTTCCTCTCTTTCCTCTCTCTCTCTCTTTTCTCTCTCTCTCTCTCCCTTTCCTATCTCTCTCTTTTCTCTCTCTCTCTTTTCTCTCTCTCTCCCACTCTCTTTTCTCTCTCTCTCTCCCTCTCTCCCCCTCTCTCCCCTCTATCTCTCTGTCTCCCTCTGCTTGGCCACACTGAATCTGCAGCTGAAGTTCATTTCCACTCCTTTCCAAAGACCAAACTTTTCCAGATGCTTGTTTTGATTTCCCTCAGCTCTGAATGGAGCGGTTGCTAACAGTGACGCCTATTGCTAGTAATCCCTCAGCTGACGTCAGGGAAACTGGAAGCCCCGGACTGCCCATCGATTGCTATCAAGTGAAGGGTGTTCATCTCGTTTCCTTCCTTGTCACTCTGTCGATTGTTCCCTGCCTTCACTGCTCACGTTTTCTCCCTGCCCATCTCCTCTTTGTTTACACACTTCTTTGTCAACATCTTGCATTTGTATAATGCCTCTAAATATAACAACCCACTCACTATATAAGAGTGTCATCTAACTAATATTTAACACTGAGCAATGTGAGATATATAGGACAGGTTTCCAGATGCTGGGCAAACAGGGTGTTTTTCAGCAATGTAGCTTTGTTACTCTTCTCTGGACTGAGGGTATTACTGGCTGCACAAGTATTTGTTGCCATTCTGTAATTAGGGAATCGGATGGATTTTTACAACAATCGATGATGAATTCTTGATCAGTATTACTTGAGGAAGGATGTACTGGCACTGGAGGGGGTGCAGAGGAGGTTCACTAGGTTGATTTCAGACTTGAGAGGGTTGAATGATGAGGAGAGATTGAGTAGACTCGGACTATACCCACTGGAATTTAGAAGAATGAAGGGGGAATCTTACAGAAACATATAAAATCATGAAGGGAATAGATATCATAGAAGCAGCGAGGTTGGTTCCACTGGCGGGTGAAACGAGAACAAGGGGGCATAGCCTCAAAATTCGGGGGAGCAGATTTAGGACTGAGTTGAGGAAGAACTTCTTCACTGAAGCGGTTGTGAATCTGTGGAATTCCCTGCCCAGTGAAGCATTGAGGCTACCTTGAATGTTTTTAAGACAAAGATTGATATATTTTTGAATAGTGAAGGAATTAAGGGGTTAAGGTGAGTGGGCAGGTAAGTGAGTCCAATGAAAAGATCAGCCATGATCTTATTGAATGGCAGAGCAGGCTCAAGAGGCCAGATGGCCTGCTCCTTCTTGTGTTCTTATTACTGCTTACTTTCAATTCCACATTTTATCCATTGAATTTAAATTTCCCTCGCTGCTGTGGTGGCCTGGCACTGGAATTATGCCACAGATCGACCATGATCTAATTGAATGATGGAATGGACTTGAGGGGTTGAATGGCCTCCTCTTGTTCTAGAGTCATAGAGCTGTACAGCACAGAAACAGACCCTCCGGTCCAACTCATCCATGCTGCGCAGATATCCTAAACTGATCTTGCTCGTGTCCAAATGTCTTTTAAGTGTTGCAACTACTTGCAGCTACCACTTTCTCTGACAGTTCATTCCACATATGACCATCCTCTCTATGAAAAGGTTTCCCCTCAGTTCCCTTGTAAATCTTTCCCCTCTCACCATAAACCAATGCTCCTGTCTCTCACCACTGACGTCGGGCTCACTGGACTTCAGTTCCCTGGATTTTCCTTGCAGCGTTTCTTAAATAGAGGCACAACCTTATCCACCCTCCAGTCTTCCGACACTTCACCCATGGCTGTAGATGATACAAATATCGCTGATAGGGGCCCTGCAATCTCTTCCCTAGCTTCATCACAAATGTCCTAGGATATGCCTGATCAGGTCCTGGAGATTTATCCAGCTTTATGCATTTTAAGACCTCCAGTACCTTCTCTTTTGTAATGTGGACTGTTTTCAAGCCATCACTATTTATTTCCCCAAGTTCCCTAGCTTCCTTGTCTTTCTCCACAGTAAATACTGATGCGAAATATTCATTTAGTATCTACATCTATGCTGCTTTCCCCTGAGAGGCCAAACCACTCCCAACAGGATACAAAGTGGGATATCTGTTTGAGATGGGGGTGACCACTGAGGACTCCTGTACTTCCTTCCTGAGCCTTTGACTTTGTCTGATGGTTCCCCATTCCCTTTCTGCCTGTGTAATCCTCACCCGTGGTGTGACCACCTCGCTAAACGTGCTGTCCATGACATCCTAAGCATCGCAGAACCTCCACGGTGAGATCACCCACAGCTCCAGGTCTGGCTCCAAATTCGAAAAGTCGTTAGCCATTAGTTGCAGCTGGAAACACTTCCTGCCACACCTAGCCGTCAGGGACATTGGGAGCATCCCTTATTTCCCACATGGCACAGGAGGAGCACACTGTGGGCCTGACGTCTCCTGTCATGATGTCTCTATAGCTTGTTACTACCTTTCAGTGAATTTAATCAAGCTGGGGACCTTTCTTTGTTTCAAACACTTCTTGTACAATTAAAAGCCCCTCCTTTTACTTAACCTGATATATTATACTCTTAAAAACTGTTAGAAAATACCCTGCAGTTATCACTTACCAATTGGCTGTTTCTGTTGGAACTGTTCACTTTCTGAATTGCCCAAACTGAGACTGAGCAGTGCACTCAGTCTTTCAGCTCCTCAGTCTCACCTCACTCTCTGTTTTCAACCAACTCCAAAGTACTCTCATTGAGCCAAGCAGCACTCACAGGGCAGCCTTATCATTTTAATTGGGTGACTGCTTTGCAGAACATCTACATTCTGCTTGCAAAAAAGACCCTGAGCTTCCTGTTGCCTGCTGCTAAAACACACACCCTGAGATAACAAGGTGTAGAGCTGGATGAACACAGCAGGCCAAGCAGCATCAGAGGAGCAGGAAGGCTGACGTTTCGGGCCTAGACCCTTCTTCAGAAATGGGGGAGGGGAAGGGGGTTCTGAAATAAATAGGGGGAGGGGGGGAGGTGGATAGAAGATGGATAGAGGAGAAGATAGGTGGAGAGGAGACAGACCGGTCAAAGAGGCGGGGATGGAGCCAGTAAAGGTGAGTGTAGGTGGGGACTTAGGGAGGACGGACAGGTCAATGGGGTGGGATGAGGTTAGTAGGTAGGAGATGGGGGTGGGGCTTGAAGTGGGAGGAGGGGATAGATGGGAGGAAGGACAGGTTAGGGAGGCGGGGATGAGCTGGGCTGGTTTTGGGATGCGGTAGGGGGAGGGGAGATTTTGAAGCTTGTGAAGTCCACATTGATACCATTATGCTGCAGGGTTCCCAAGCGGAATATCAGTTGCTGTTCCTGCAACCTTCGGATGGCATCGTTGTGGCACTGCAGGAGGCCCAGGATGGACATGTCGTCTGCGGAATGGGAGGGGGAGTTGAAATGGTTCGCGACTGGGAGGTGCAGCTGTTTAGTGCGAACCGAGCGTAGGTGTTCTGCAAAGCGGTCCCCGAGCCTCCGCTTGGTTTCCCCGATGTAGAGGAGGCCACAACGGGAACAGCAGATGCAGTATACCACATTAGCAGATGTGCAGGTGAACATCTGCTTGATGTGGAAAGTCTTCTTGGGGCCTGGGATGGGGGTGAGGGAGGGGGTGTGGGGACAGGTGTAGCACTTCCTGCAGTTGCAGGGAAAAGTGCCGGGTGTGGTGGGGCTGGAGGGGAGTGTGGAGCGGACAAGGGAGTCACGGAGAGAGTTGTCCCTCCGGAAAGCAGATAAGGGTGGGGAGGGAAAAATGTCTTTGGTGGTGGGGTCGGATTGCAGATGGCGGAAGTGTCGGAGGATGATGCGTTGGATACGGAGGTTGGTGGGGTGGTGCGGGAGGACGAGGGGGATTCTGTTTTGGTTGTTACTGCGGGGAGGGGGTGTGAGGGATGAGTTGCGGGAAATGCGGGAGACACGGTCGAGGGCGTTCTTGACCACTGAGGGGGGGAAGTTGCAGTCCTTGAAAAACGAGGATATCTGAGATGTACGGGAGTGGAATGCCTCATCCTGGGAGCAGATGCGGCGGAGGCGAAGGAATTGGGAATAGGCCACCACCACCACACCACCAAAGACATTTTTCCTTCCCCACCTTTGTCTGCTTTCCGGAGGGATCACTCTCTCCGTGACTCCCTTGTCCACTCCACACTCCCCTCCAGCCCCACCACACCCGGCACTTTTCCCTGCAACCGCAGGAAGTGCTACACCTGCCGCTACACCTCCCCCCTCACCCCCATCCCAGGCCCCAAGAAGACTTTCCACATCAAGCAGATGTTCACCTGCACATCTGCTAATGTGGTATACTGCATCCGCTGTTCCCGTTGTGGCCTCCTCTATATTGGGGAAACCAAACGGAGGCTTGGGGACCGCTTTGCACAACACCTACGCTCGGTTCGCAATAAACAACTGCACCTCCCAGTCGCGAACCATTTCAACTCCCCCTCCCATTCCGCAGACGACATGTCCATCCTGGGCCTCCTGCAGTGCCACAACGATGCTACCCGAAGGTTGCAGGACAACTCATATTCCGCTTGGGAACCCTGCAGCCCAATGGTATCAATGTTTACTTCACAAGCTTCAAAATCTCCCCTCCCCCTACCGCATCCCAAAACCAGCCCAGCTCGAACCCGCCTCCTTAACCTGTCCTTCCTCCCACCTATCCCCTCCTCCCACCTCAAGCCGCACCTCCATCTCCTACCTACTAACCTCATCCTGCCCCCTTACCTGTCCGTCCTCCCTGGACTGACGCATCTCCTCCCTACCTCCCCACCTACACTCCCCTTTACTGGCTCCATCCCCGCATCTTTGACCTGTCTGTCTCCTCTCCACTTATCTTCTCCTCTATCCATCTTCTATCCGCCTCCCCGTCTCTCCCTGTTTATTTCAGAACCCCCTTCCCCTCCCCCATTTCTGAAGAAGGGTCCAGACCCAAAACATCAGCCTTCCTGCTCCTCTGATGCTGCTTGGCCTGCTGTGTTCATCCAGCTCTACACCTTGTTATCTCAGATTCTCCAGCATCTGCAGTTCCTACTGTCTCTGAAACCCTTTTCCAGTAACATCTGTTTTTGTTCCTGATTTACAGCATCTGCAGTTCTCTCAGTTTTTATTTAGGGAGTAGTCAGGAGCTGGAATGTTCCACTTGAAGGGTTGCTGGATCTCGAGTCCATAAGGATTTTTAAAATGAAGTTTGCAGGTTTTGAGAATGAGGAATTTATAGGTTAAAATCATGAAGTGGGTGATTGGGACTAAATATGACAGTTCTTGTGGTGAGATGAGGTGTTATTTGGATAAGTCTGCGCTCCCTCTCAGTATAAGATCCCCTTTCTCAGTAGCAGGACCCAGAATTGAATATGGATTCAGAATTGGCTGACCCTTAGAAGACAAAGGGTGGTAGTGGACGGAAAATATTCAACATGGTGCTCAGTTACGAGTGGTGTACCACAAGGATCTGTTCTGGGTCCTCTTCTATTTGTGATTTTTGTAAATAATTTGGATGAAGGAGTGGAAGGGTGGATAAGCAAGTTCATGGATGATACTAAGGTGGATCGCGTTGTAGACAGTGCGGAGGGCTGTTCTAGGTTACAAAGGGACATTGATAGAATGCAGAGCTGGGCTGAGAAGTGGCAGATGGAGTGAGGTGATTCGTTTTGGAAGGACGAACTTGAAAGCAGAATACAGGGTAAACGGAAAGATTCTTGGCAGTGTGGAGGAGCAGAGAGATCTTGGGGTTCATGTTCACAGTTCCCTGAGAGCTGCCACCCAGGTAGATAGAGTTGTTAAGAAGGCGTATGGTGTGTTAGCTTTCATTAATAGAGGGATTGAGTTCAAGAGCCGTGAAGTTATGCTCCAGCTATACAAAAGCCTGGTTCGACCACATCTGGCGTATTGTGTCCAGGTCTGGTCACCTCATTACAGGAAAGATGTGGAAGCGTTAGAAAAGGTGCAGAGGAGATTTACCAGGATGTTGCCTGGATTGGAGGGAAGGTCTTACGAGGAAAGGTTGAGAGAGCTAGGGCTTTTCTCTTTAGAACGATGAAGGATGAGAGGTGTCTTGATAGAGGTGTACAAAATGATCAGAGGTATAGATAAAGTGGACAGCCAGAGACTTTTTCCTAGGGTGGAGGTAGCTATTACGAGGGGGCATAGTTTTAAAGTGAGTGGAGGTAGATATAGGGGAGACGTCCTAGGTAGGTTCTTTACTCAGAGAGTGGTAAGGGCGTGGAATGCATTGCCGGAGAGGGTAGTGGAGTCAGTCTCATTTGGGGCATTTAAGTGGCTATTAGATAGGCATATGGATGATAGTATAAGGTAGCGATGGAGGTTAGATAGACCTTAGGTTTAGGGTAAAAGTTCGGCACAACATTGTGGGCTGAAGGGCCTGTACTGTTCTATGTTCTATGTTCTATGTTCTATATACCCCAGGGCAGGTCTAACCACAAAATTGAACATCTTGCTGCTTTTCAAGTTAAAATGATGTCATAGAGTCATATAGATATACAGCACAGAAACAGACCCTTTGGTCCAACTCATCCATGCTGACCAGATATCCTAAATAAATCTAGCTCCATTTGCCAGTATTTGGCCCATATCCCTGTCAACCCTTCCTATTCATATACCCATCCAGATGCCTTTTAAATGTTGTAATTGTACCAGCTTCCACTACTTCTTCTGGCAGCTCATTTCATACACGCACGACCCTCTGCGTGAAAATGTTGCCCCTTAGGTCCATTTGAAATCTTCCCCGTCTCACCTTAAACCTATGCCCTCTAGTTTAGGTCTCCCCCACCCTGGGGAAAAGGCATTGTCTATTTCGCCTATCCATGACTCCCATGATTTTATAAACCTCTATAAGGTTACCCCTCAACCTCCGACAGAAGGAAAATAGATCCAGCCTATCCAGCCTCTCGCTCTCGCTCAAACCCTCCAAACCTGGCAACATCCTTGTAAATCTTTTCTGCACCCTATTCAAGTTTTGCAACATCCTTCCTATAGCCGGGAGACAAGAATTGCACGTGGTATTCCAGTAGTAGTCTAACCAACGTCCTTTACAGCTGCAACATGACCTCTCAACTCCTATACTCAATGCACTGACTCGACTGAAATATTTTCCCTCGGACAGAACAGTCAAACCTTTTTCCTTCCACCAATAATTGCCAATGATATCCAGATTCTGATGACTCTACTGATTCTGTCAGAACTTGTTTTGAGATCCCAGACTGCAAATTATTGTCAATTAATATCTCAGGCACCAGACACAGTTCCATGTAAACCTGGGAATGAAGAGGAGTGAGCAGGGACATGTTCTTTACAAAGAAAAGGAGTATGTTCCAGCCTTACCCTTTTGATACATTGCCAGGAATATTGGGAGTTGATGAATATTGGGAGTTTTCTGTTGGTTTCATGATGGCTCATCTAATCAGAACTGACTCACCAACCAATCAGCATCCTTTTCTCCTGTAGTATAAATTGTTGTGATTGGTTGAAATTTGGCATTCTTGCATTTTGTCCTGATAAGTGCAAGATGAAAAGCTTCAACAACATCTCTCTGCTCAGCAAGTTTTGTACAATCAAGTGATAGTTTCTTGGTGGATATTGAATATAAACCTCAGGACTAAAATCTGACAAATCTCTGTGACCTGATGCCCTATATCCACAATTCTAAAAGAGGTAGCTCCAGAGATAGTAGATATACTGATTACATTTTTCCAAAACATCTTAGATTTTGGAATGGTCCCACAGTATTAAAAACGTAACTCCGTTATTCAAGAAAAAAGCGAGAGAAAATGGATCTAGAAACCAATTAGTCTGAGATCAGTCATTGCAGAAATGTATTATTAAGGAAGTCTTAAAATGCGTTTTTAAAATATATTACAATTAGACCAAGTCAACATGGGTTTCCAGAAAGGAAATCCTGTTTGAGTTTTTAGAGTGTGTAACTCATGGAATAGATAAGACCAGAATCAGTAAATGTCATACAGCTGGATTGATAAAGGATTTTGATAAGGTGCCACAGAAAAATGACAAGATAAGGGTTTAGGGAGTTGGGGTAATGTATTAACATGGACAGATGGTTGGTTAACAGGCAGGAAGCAGAGAGTGGGCACAAATAGGATGTTTTCAAGTTGATAGGTTGTGATATTGGAACACTGCAAGGCTCGGTGCTGGGGCCTTTGCTATTTATAATCTGTAGTAACGACTTAGTGAAAGAAACAGAGAGTAATGTATCCACAACAACAACAACAAAGTTGTTGGAAAAGCTCAGCAGGTCTGGCAGCATCTGTGAATGAAAAAACAGAGTTAACGTTTTGGGTCTGGTGACCCTTCCTCAGAGCCTCAGAACAGTTATGAGGAAGGGCCATCGGACTCGAAACATTAACTCTGTTTTTTCCTTCACAGATGCTGCCAGACCTGCTGAGCTTTTCCAACAACTTTGTTTTTTTGTTCCTGATTTACAGCATCCGCAGTTCTTTTGGTTTTTATTTAGTAATGTATCAATGTTTGCTGATGATACAAAGGTGGGATTGCACGCTGTGAGCAGGATACAGAGAGGTGCAAAGTGATAGAAACAGGTTAAATGAGTGGACATCAAGGTGGGGGGGCGCGTGCAAGGTTATTCATTCATTGAAAGCATACCAGAATATTTTGTGAAAGGTGTGAAATGTGTAAATGTTGAAGTTCAGAGAAGCTTGGTATACTTGCACAAGAAACAGAAAGTCAGTGTGTTAAGTTCCAGCGAATAATTGCAAAAACAGATGTTATGTTGGCCTTTATTGTTCGGGGATCCAAGTACAGGAATAAGAAAGTCTTACTACAACTATATTGGGGCAATTAATAAGCCCACGCAGAGAATCTTTTGAGGAATTTGGAACACCATACTTAGAAAAGTTGAAAACTGGAGCAGGAGTAGGCCATTCGGCCATTGAATATGATCATGGTTGATCATCCAACTCAGTCCCCTGTTCCTGTTTTCTCTCCACACCCTTTGAACTTATCTTGGAGGAAGTCCAGTGAATGTTCATTAGATCGCTCCCTGTGATGAGCGAGCTGTCCTGGAATGACAGGCTGAGGAAAATGGGTCGATGTTCTTGGGAGTTTGGAAGAATACAAAATGTGTACAAAATGATCAGAGGTATAGATAGAGTGGACAGCCAGAGACTTTTTCCTAGGGTGGAGGTAGCTATTACGAGGGGTCATAGTTTTAAAGTGAGTGGAGGTAATTACAGGGGAGACGTCAGAGGTAGGTTCTTTACTCAGAGAGTGGTAGGGGCGTGGAATGCATTGCTGGAGAGGGTAGTGGAGTCAGCCTCATTAGCGGCATTTAAGCGGCTATTAGATAGGCATATGGATGATAATATAAGGTCGGGGTGGAGGTTAGATAGACCTTAGGTTTAGGGTAAAAGTTCGGTACAACATTGTGGGGCGAAGGGCCTGTACTGTGCTGTACTGTTCTATGTTCTATGTTCTATGTTCTATGTTAATACAAGATGACCTCATTGAAACCTATGTAGTTCTGAAGGAGCATGACAGGGTTGACACTGAGGGGCTGCTCTACCCATTTGGGGAATTTAGGACACAGGCACACAGTCTCAGGATAAGGGAGTAATCATTTAGGACTGAGGTGACGAGAAAGGTCTTCGCTCGGAGTGGTGTGAATCTTTAGAATCTCTGCCCCAGACAGTTGTGGGTCCTCCATCATTGAGTATATTTTTGGCTGGGACAGACATAGTTTTGGGGAATTGAGGGAGATGATGAGATGGTGGGCAAGTGAAGTTGAAGTCCAAGGCCAGCTAAAATCGTATTGAGTAGTGGAGCAGGTTTGATGGGCTGAATGGCCTACTCCTGCTCATATGTATTGTATTCTTGTTTTCATGGCAGTGGAGTACACAATAGATAAATGTGAGGTTAGCCACTTTGGCAGGAGGAACATAAGTGCAAAGCATTTCTTAAATGGCAATTGTGGATGTACAAAGGGATGTTCATGAGAATAAAGAACAGGAGAAGGTCACTGTGCCCTTGAACCTTCCGTGGTATTCCATACAGTCATGGCTGGTAAGGAAAAGTCAGGGAACAATAGACCAGTGCGCCTAACATGGTGGCTACATTGTTTTAGGGGATTCTGAGGGACAGGATTTCCATGTTATTGGAAAGCCAAGGACTGATTGGGGATAGTCAACGTGGCTTTGTGTGTGAGAAATTGTATCTCACTAACTTGATTGAATTCTTTTGAAGAAGTGACGAAGAGCATTGACGAAAGCAGAACGGTAGACACTGTCTACATGGACTTCACTAAGGCGTTCATCAAGGATCCTCATCGTAGACTGGTTAGTGAGGTTAGATCACACAGGATCCGGGAGAACTAGCCATATGGATGCAAAATTGGCTAGAAGGTAGGAGACACAGGGTGGTGGTGGAGGGTTGCTTTTTGCACTGGAGACCTGTGACCAGCAGTGCGCCACAAAGATTGGTGCTGGGCCCACTGCTTTTTGTCATTTTCTATAAATGATTTGGATATGCATATAGGAGGTATGGTTAGTAAGTTTGCACATGACACCAAAATTGGTGGTGTAGTGGACAGCAAAGAAGGTTACCTCAGAGTACAACGGGACCTTGATCACATGGACCAATGGGCCGAGGAGTGGCAGATGGATTAAAGTTTTGGCAAAGATCTGTAGCTCGGGTTGTGGGGTGAGGTTGTTGACTTGCTCGCCGAGCTGGCTTGTTCTTGTTCAAATGTTTCGTCACCATGCTAGGTGACATCATCAGTGGAGCCTCCACTGAAGCGATGGTATTCTACTCCACTTGGAATTTATACTCTCCGGTCTGTTATGGTGAGTAGTAACATTTCCGGTTTTGATCTGTTTGGATTTGTATATGGGGTCCAATTCTATACGTTTGTTGATTGCATTACGGGTGGAGAACCATGCCTCTAGGAATTCCTGTGCGTGTCTATGTTTGACATGGGCTACGATGGTTACGTCATCCCAGTTAAACTGATGGCCTTCATTGTCTGAATGTCTGAATATTAAGGAGAGTTTGTCGTGCCGTTTAGCTGCGAGCTGATGTTCATGTATTCTGATGGTTAGTTTCCTTCCTGTCTGTCCGATGTAATGTTTGTGGCAGTCGTTGCACGGTATTTTGTAAACCACATTCATTCTGCATGTTGTGGGAATGGGGTCTGTAATCCTTGTGAATGTTTGTCGTAGAGTGGCTGTGGGCTTGTGGGGTACACGTAGTCTGGTTTCTAAGGTTCTTGAGTAGATTTGTAGCTCGGGTTGTGGATGCTGTGGTTGGTTGGCTCGCCGAGCTGGTTTGTTAGTTCACAGACGTTTCATTACCATGCTGGGTAACATCATCCGATGAAGCGCTGTTGTATTTTTCCCCCCCTAGTATTTAAACTCTGGGGTCCGTTGGATTTGATTACCTCATTTCCGGTTCCTCAAGGAATTCCCATTCTTGTCTCTGTTTGGCCTGTCCTAGGATCCTGGTGTTGTCGCAATCGAACTGGTGGTTCTCTTTATTCAGGTGAATGGAGATGAGTGAGTATTGGTTGTGTCTTTTTGTTGTCGGTTTGTTCATAATGACGGTCATGCGCCCTTTGTCTGCTGTTAGGGTTATGATGTTTTTGTCTTTCTTGAGTTTACCTAGTGCTTTTCTCTTTGACATGTTCAGGTTGTCCCCATTGTTCCTTCTGTGTAGTGTAGGGATTATAGTTTGTCGAATGGCTTGTTGTGTTTCGTCCGTGAGTTTGTTGTCTTTTAATGTATTCTCCAGGGCGGCCATGAAGTCTGTTCTGTTCGCATCTTTGTGGTTATTGTTCAGTCTGCATAAATAGCCCACAGCCACACTATGACAAGCACTCATAAGAATTAAAAACCCCATTCCCACAACATGCGGTTTATAAAATACCGTGCAACGACTGTCACAAACATTACATCAAACAGACAGGAAGGAAACTAGCCATCAGAATACATGGGCATCAGCTCGCAGCAAAACGGCACGATGAACTCTCCTTAATATCGGTACACTCAGACAATGAAGGCCATCAGCTTAACTGGGGCAAGGTAACCATAGTAGTCCAAGCCAAACATAGACACGCACGGGAATTCCTAAAGACGTGGTTCTCCACCCGTAATGAAATCAACAAACATATGGAATGGGACCCCATATACAAACCCACACGGATCAAAACCGGAAATGACAGAACTCACCATAACAGACCGGACAGTATAAATTCCAAGCAGAGTAGAATAACAGCGCTTCGTCGGAGGCTCCACTGATGATGTCACCTAGCATGGTGACGAATTGTCTGAACGAAAACAAGCCAGCTCGGCGAGCAAGTCAACAACCTCAGTGGCAGATGGAGTTTAATTTAGATAAATGTGAGCTGTTGCATTTTGGTAAGGCAAATCAGGGCAGGACTTATGCATTTAATGGTAGGGTTCTGGGGAGTGTTGTGAACAAAGACCTTGGGGGAGCAAATTACTACAGATTTGGAATCTGTACTGAAAACAGAAAATGCTGGAAATCACAGCAGGTCAGATAGCATCTGTGGAGAGACAGCAAGCTAATGTTTCAAGTCTGGATGACTCTTCATCAGAGCTTGGTGTGACCTTGGGGTGCAGATTCAGAGTTCCTTGAAGGTGGAGTCGCAGGTGGACAGTGCAGTGAAGAAGGCATTTGGTACACTTGCCTTTATTGGTCAGTGCATTGTGTTCAGGAGTTGGGAGGTCATGTTGCATCTGTACAGAACATTGGTTAAGCCACTTTCAGAATACTGTGTGCAATTCCGGTCTCCCTGCTACAGGAAGGATGTTGTGAAACTTGAAAGGGTTCAGAAAAGATTTACAAGAATGTTGCCGGGGTTGGAGGGTTTGAGTTATAGGGTAAGGCTGGATAGGCTGGGGCTATTTTCCCTCCGTTGGAGGTTGAGGGGTGACCTTACAGAGGTTTATAAAATCATAAGGGGCATGGATAGGGTAAATAGACAAGGTCTTTTCACCAGGGTGGGGGAGTCCAAAACTAGAGGGCATAGGTTTAAGGTGAGGGGGGAAAGATTTAAAAGGGACCTGAGGTACAACATTTTCATGCAGAGGGTGGTGTGTTTATGGAATGAGCTGCCAGAGGAAGTGGTGAGGCTGGTATGATTACAACATTTAAAAGGCATCTGGAGGGGTATACGAATAGCAAGGGTTTAAGAGAGAAATGGGCCAAATGCTGGCAAATGGGATTAGATTTATTTAGGATATCTGGTTGTTGCGGACGAGCTGGACTGAAGGGTCTGTTTCCGTGCTGTATCTCTCTATGACTCTATTACCTGCTTTTGGGGCAGTTGCAGCCAGATGAGGTAGAGAGTAATACTTTTCCAGCAGAGTAACAGTCTCGCCTGCAGCTGACCCTGGGACTCTGAGCGAATCACCACCATCGCAACCGAACTGGCCTTGGTGTGTGGAAAATTTGACACAGGAATATTTGCTGCAAATTGTTTTGTGATGTCTGTTGGGAATTCTGGTGAAGGGGCCTCTGCCTGTATACTGTCTGTGATATTCACTGTGATAGTGACGGGAGGCTGAGGTAGGGCCAGCAAAACGATGCTTAGATCTCAGTAACGTCCACTGCGTGGGATCCCAGAGTGAAAGCGCACACTGTGGGAGCCTCTGGTCTGACAATGTTTCTGTGTTTGATTGTGGGAGATGAGACCTTGGCACTTACATCTTACTGTTGCAGCTGAGTGTCTGGCTAGGCACCAGAAAAAGGCTGGCACCTTCTTGGAGGACTGCAATCACACCCAGACAGAAAAACAGCAGTTTTCCTCCCTTTGCAAGGACGGACCTGCATTTATCTAGGGCCTTTTGGGATGTTAGCATATCCCAAAAAGCCCTATATAAATACAGGTCCGTCCTCGCAAAGGAAGGAAAGGTATGTTAGCATATCCCAAAAGAGATCTGCAGTTTTTGGAGTGTGTTCACTATTGTACTGAAAGGAACCAGTGATACACAGCAAGATCCCACAAAGTGCAGTGTGATGCTGAGCAGATTGTTTTATGGCTGAGCTTGGCTGAAGTTAAAATGTTGACCAGAACATGAGGGATAACATCCCAACAGCTCTTCCATCAGCTGGGGTGGAAAAGCAACAGGAGGAGGCCATTCAGCTTCCCCCACTCAGGGCCCAGGTTCAGGGTCCCTCCTACTCCGAGTTCAGTCCCTGCCCCCTCCCCGCTGTGTTCACTCCCTGCGGCCCCCACCACCCCCTCCCGATCTCAGTCCCTAGCCCCACTTCGAGCTCAGTCCCTGGCCACACCCTGAGAGCTCATTCCCTGCCTGCCCCCCCAGCTCAGTCCCTGGCCACGCCCTAGACTCAGTCCCTGCACCCACCACTTTCCCTGGCCCCACTGCGAGCTCACTCCCTGGCCCCACCATGAACTCAGTTCTTGCTCCCCTCCGAGTTCAGTCCCTCACCCCCAAAGCTCAGTCTCTGCTCCCTTTCCCCCCAGAGCTTAGTCCCTGCCCCCTCCCCCTGAGCTCAGTCTCTGCTGCCCCTGAGTTTAGTCTGTGCCTTCTGAGAGAACAGGGTTATTGCAAGAGCCGATTCAGCCCCTCTTACACCTGTTACCCAGGAACAGGAGGAGGCCAGCCTACAGCTGATCATGTGTTAATGTTAGTCTGAGCAGTTTCCCTTTATTCATGTCACTGTTTCCTTTTATCACTCGAAAAACTTTGATTAAATTACCTCATTCCTCAAAACTCAAACATGTTCATGTGACTGATTCTTGTACTGTAACCATTTCAACAGCTCCAACATTGATCAGGTGAATTTGCGTTTTCATCTAGAAGGACAAGGGCAACAGATACATGGGAACACCACCCCCTGCAAGTTCCTCTCCAAACCACTCACCATCCTGACTTGGAAATATATCGCTGTTCCTTCACTGTTGGTGGGTCAAAATCCTGGAATTCACTCCCTAAGGGCATTATGGGGTTGCAGTGGTTTGAGAAGGCAGCTCATTACTGCCTTCTCAAGGGGCAACTAGGGATGCTTAATAAATGCTGGCCCAGCCTGTCATGCCCACATCAGATGCATGAAGAAAATCAGATCCTCTAGATGACATGTAAGCAGAATCTCTCACTTCCTGCACTTTGTATCGCAGCTCCTTAGGGATAAACCAGGGGCTGGCACTGAGGCCAGAAGTTCATCTTTTTTAAAGCAGGGTTCACCTTTCGACTAATCCCAGGAGATGTTTGCCAAACAGAAACAATGCGATAAGGATATGGGAAAAGAAGTAGGAGATTGGCTCGAAGTCAAATGCTCAGTGAACTGGTACAGATATGATCGTTTCTGAACTGGGTTAACCTGGGAGTAACAGGGTAAGTGCTGGGTGTGGAATTCAAACCCAGGGCTGGAAACCTAGGAAATAATCTGCCTTGGTCTTAATGCTTTTCATTTTTTATTTGTTTTCTAGATTTTGCACTGTACAGTAGCTGACTTGGAGCAAGAGCCAGTGTTTAGCGTGCAATGCCTCATCCGAGTGCTCCCCCGACTTATGAAGAATCAATTAATCCATTGTACCCACCCTCGGGTGAGCCTGGACCCCACCCTGCCTACCCCCCTGGGGGAAATGCCCCTTACCCCCCTGGGGGAAATGCCCCTTACCCCCCTGGGGGAAATGCTCCTTACCCCCCTGGGGGAAATGTCCCTTATCTGCCTGGGGGAAACTCTGCCTTCCCATCAATGTTCCCTCATTCAGGAAATCCGATGGGACCTCCAGTGATGCCAACAATCCCACTGAACCCTGCCTGGCCAGGAGGGAACCCAGGTGAGCTGACAACAATGGGTGGGGTGGGGTGTTGGGGGTTGTGAGGGGGTTAGTGGGGAGTATAGAGGGGTTGGTGGGATATGGCTTTTTACCTGGTGGATGGTTTTAGAGGGAGGTGGATTTTTACCTGGGAGGTGGTTTTTGATGAGCGAAATAACACAGCGCTCAATAAGAGATTTAAGATTTCCTGTTGGGATTAGAATATCAACTGCTCAATAAACTTCCCCCTTCCTGAATTCCCACCCTGCCCCTCCCATGCTGAGTCCCAGAAATGAATCAGTTCTGCTCTTATTGCTAAGGGATTGGTTTCCCTTTCACAAACTGGTCAAATAAGGCAACTGACCACCTTACATCGGAGCAATGAGTAATTATTCTGAATGAGTCCGAGCAGTACAGATGTAACAAATGACTTTAATGTGACATAGAATTTATTATTTTGGGGAAGATTGAGTTGCAAACCAAGATTTAAAGTTTTTATTTTCCTAAAGCACACTTTGTTCATCAAGTTTATAAAAAGTCCAAATGTGACATTACATAATCTGCCTGGGCAGTACATTAAAGTGAGTATGCAGTCCCTCATTGTACTTGTGTTACACGGTATGTTTACAGATTAGGGAAGGTGACTTGGTTAGCTCAATTGACTGGACAACTGGTTTGTGATGCAGAATCACGCTAACGTGGGGAGGTGCTGGCCAAGTGGTATCATCGCTAGGCCGTTAATCCGGAGACCCAGCTAACGTTCTGGGGACCTGGGTTCGAATCCATCATGGCAGATGGTGGAATTTGAATTCAATAAAAATCTGGGATTTAGAGTCTAATGATGACCAAAAATCTGTTGCTGATTGTCGGAAAACCTATCTGGTTCACTAATGTCCTTTAGGGAAGGAAACTGCCATCCTTACCTGGTCTGGCCTACATGTGACTCCAGACCCACGGCAATGTGGTTGACTCTTAACTGCCCCCTAGGCAATTAGGGATGGGCAATAAATGCTCATCCTGTGAATGAATAAAAAAACAGTGTGGGTTTGATTCCTGACTGGCTGAGGTCACCATGAAGCGCTGCTCCTCCTCAGTCTCTCTCCTTGCCTGAGGCATGGTGACCCTCAGGTTAAACCACCACCAGCTGCCTGCTGTAATGTAGTAAAGGATTATGTTGACTTTATCTTTACCATCGAAACATGAAAAATATTTTTTAAATTAATCTGGTTACTATTTTCTGACACACCTCTGGGCAGTCTGGACTTGAACCTGGACTAGAGGCAGGGACATTACCACAACAAGACCTTTAGAGTCTGTGTATGTTTCATGTACATTCTGTGATGTGTCCAGTCCCCAGAGGTTTTCACTGAGACCATTGAGGAGGAACACCCTCGATATTTCCCCCATTCCCACATCTGCAGCAGCTCCCCCAAATGTCAGTGTGTCCCTCAGTACTCAGCTCTGGAGCTTGGAATGTGCCAGTCTGCAACATGCAGCAGCTGGCAGCGAGTTTTGAGCCCAGGGCATAGAGCATCTGTCACTGGCTGATTATCCTCCAGCTGCAGCCCTTTGTCTGTGTGTGTGCTCACAACAGAGCACGAAGACCCATGTCACAGAGTTGAGTCAAACCATGATAAAAGATAGAAAATAGGAGCAGGAGTAAGCCATTCGGCCCTTCAAGCATGTTGCACCATTCAATATGATTATGGCTGATCATCCAACTCAGTCCCCTTTTCCCACTTTCACCCTCATACCCTTTCATCCCTTTAGCCCAATGAACTATATCTGCCTTCTTCTTGAAAACATTCAATGCTTTGGCTTCAACTGCTTTCTGTGGCAGGAATTCCACACGCTCCCCACTCTCTGGATGAAGACATTTCTCCTCATCTCAGTCCTCAAATGGTCTACACTGTGTCCTGACACAGTGACCCATTGCAACTCCCTCCTGACCTGCTGTGTTGTCCAGGCAGGATCCTGAAAGAGCAGGGAGACAGGTTCTACCTCAATGCAGCTGCCTGTTGGAGATGGTGAAATGTAAGCGAGAACCAGATGAGGCATTATTGGCCAGAGTATAATGGTCAGGATGGTCAACCGATTAAACTACCCATTAACAGTGGGAAGATGTACTTATTAGAATACGAGAACTTTCCAACATTTATTGCCTGCCCCTAATTGCCCCTTGAGAAGGTGGAGGTGAGCTGCCTTCTTGAACTGCTGCAGGCCATGTGCTGTAGGTAGACCCAAAATGCCCCAAGAAAGGGAATTCCAGGATTGTGTCCCACTGACACTGAAGGAACGGTGTTATATTTCCCCTAAAGGGCAGTATTGTCGCAAGTGGGTATCAGAGACAGTGTAAAACTACAGGCAGAAGCTGTCTGTCAATGCCCAAACCTTTCTCCCTAATTCCCACCACCCTCACTCTCACCCTCATCCGGACCCTCACGCCGACCCTTGCCCTCACCCCGACTCTTGCCACGAGCCACACCCTCGCCCCGACCCCGACTCTCACCACGAGGATAGAAAAGGCCCTTCATCCACTGTGGCTGTGCTGCCCTACCTACACTAGTGTCACTATCTCGCAATAGGCCCATAGCCTTGAATGTTTTATTTCAAGGGCTCATCCGAGTACGTTTTAAAGATTTTCAGGTTCCCCAGCCTCCCAGGCAGTGCATTCCAGACGCCTACCACTGTCTGGGAGAAAAAAGTTTTTCTTCAAATCCCTTCTAAATGTCCTGCCTTTCACTTCAAAATAATGCCTCGTTGTTCTTGATCCTTCAACTAAGGGAGCAGCTGCTTCCTATCCCCACTGTCCATGACCCTGATAATCCTATACCCCTCCATCAGGTCCCCCTCTCAACCTTCAGTGCTCCAAGGATGATAACCCGAGCTTATCCAGCCTCTCTTCCTTGCTAAAGTGCTCCATCTCAGCTGCTTCCTGGTGAATCTCATCTGCATCCTTCCAGGGAAATCACATCCTTCCAATAATGCAGTGACCAGAACTGCACACAGTGCCCCAGCTGTGATCCAAACCAGAGTCCTGAACATCTCCCTGCTCTTATTACCGCGACTGATAGAGGCAGGTGTCCCGTATGCCTCCTTAACTCCCTGATTAACCTGTCTGGCCACCATAAGGAATCTGTGGACAAGCTCTGTTCCCTCTGTTCTTCTGAGATTCCTAGTGTCCTGCCATTAGAAAGCTCAGAAGCTTCCAGTTAGCACCAAGATTTTGGAGTGTGGAATTTAGGCCTTTTTTTTTGTTCATGTGTGTCTCTGGCTGGGCCAACATTTATTGCCTGTCCCTAGTTGCCCCTTGAGAAGGTGTTGGTTAGCTGCCTGCTTGAACTGCTGCAGGCCATTTGGTGTAGGTAGACCCAAAATGCCCCAAGAGAGGGAATTCCAGGATTGTGTCCCAGTGACACTGAAGGAACGGTGATATATTTCCAAATCAGGATGGTGAGTGGCTTGGAGGGGAATGTGCACTCACTGTCCTGGCTTGGGAGTGTAACTCTGTTCCTTCTTCTGGGATATTTCTTGCCCCTTTGACTCAGAAGGTGACAGTCAGTGAACGGGAACAACCTCAGCAACCCTGCTCCTTGGGTTTACCGTCCTTTTCCTACATTGATCTTCACAAAAAGGTGGGAAGGAGTTTCTTTTTAGGTGATGCCCCTTGTTAGAGAGCAGTTTGGGAGAGGGAGTAGTAACCAGGGCAACCTGCTAGCCAGTGGGTGTGTTGGGGACATGGTGAAGGAGTGTGAGTGGAGGGGGTGTTTGGGGGGTGGGGGGGGGGAGGGTTTGCACTGTCTGTGTGGGAGTGTGAGGCGGTCTCGTGCTCTCTTTATAAGGGAGGGGGTCTCTCGCTCTCTCTCTTTCTCTCTCACTCTCTCTCTTTCTCTTGGTGTGAGGGGGAGGGTGTCTCACTCTCTGAGTGGGAGTGTGAGGCAGTCTTGCTGTCTCTCTGTGAGGGAGGTGGTCTCTCTCTCTCTCTCTCTCTCTATATCTCTGTCTCTATCTCTGTTTCTGTCTCTCTCTTTGTCTCTCTCTGTGGGGGTTGGGGGCGAGGGTAGTCCCACTGTTTTGTGGAGCTGCATTGATTTGTTAACTCTCTCTCTGTGCAGGTGCCTATGGCAGCTCTGGGGCAGGGGCAGAACCAGAACCAGAACATGGTAACCAGGGATTTACTGCTAGTTCCTGGGATGATCGGAATGTTCGCCACACATTCATCCGAAAGGTAGGAGCCAGAGTGATAGCATTAATTTGCACAGGAGGAATCAATCCCTGGAAATGTTTCCAAGGGAAAAGATTAGTGGATGGATGTAGTCAGGGAGAAGGTAGCTGGGAGGGATTAATAGAACTGATTATTCCAGTTTAGGATGTAGGGAACACTAACTGGGTCAGCATTTAATTGCCCCGGATAAGGTGGTGGGGAGCGATCTACCAGGCTGCCTTGGTGGAGATGGTCATTGCCTGGCACTTGTGTGGCGCAAATGTTACTTGTCACTTGTCAGCCCAAGCCTGGATATTGTCCAGATCTTGTTGCATTTGAACATGGACTGCTTCAGTATCTGAGGCGTCATGAATGGTGCTGAACATTGTGCAATCACTAGTGAACGTCCCCACTTCTGACCTTATGATGGAGGGAAGGTTACTGATGAAGCAGCTCCGATGCTACCCTGAGGAATTCTAAGGACCTCTTGTGGTGCAACGTAAGTGTTCCCACCCCTGGATTGGGAGGTTCAAGTCCCATCTGCTCCACAGGTGTGTAATAACATCTCTGAACAGGTTATTAGAAAAATAGGTACCCTGAGGAGTTCTAAGGTGCTCTTATGGTACCGTGGTAGTGTCCCTATCTCTGGATCAGGGGCCTGGGTTCAATTTCCACTTGGTGCAGAGGTGTGTAATAACATCTCTGAACAGAGGTGATGTGGAGGTGCTGGTGTTGGATGGACTAGAGTGGACAAGGTCAGAAGTCACACAACGCCAGGTTATAGTCCAACAGGTGAATAGTCTGTGCTCTGAAAGCTTGTGATTTCAGATAAACCTGTTGGATTCTAACCTGGTGTCATGTGAGTTCTGACCCTGAACAGACATGTTTGATTAGAAAATATCTACCCTGAGGAATTCCTGCAGAGATGTCTTTGGAGCTGAAAGTACTGACCTCCAACAACGACAACAACTTCCGATGTGTCAGGTATGACTCCAACCATAGAGTCATAGAGTCTTAGAGTTATACAGCACAGAAACAAACCCTTCGGTCCATCCAGTCTGTGCTGAACATAATCCTCCACTAAACTAGTCCCACCTGCCTGCTACTGGCCCATATCCCTCCAAACCTCTCCTCTTCATGTACTTACCTAAATGTCTTTTAAACATTGTAACTGTGCCCACACCCACCATTTCCTCCAGAGGTTCATGTGAACTGCTCTCTGTGTAAAACATTGCTCCTCATTTCTTTTCTAAACTCTCTCCTCTCACCCCATCCCAGGCAAAAGACAACTACCATTAACCCTATCTATATCTCTCATGATTTTATAAACTTCTATGAGGTCTCCTCCCCATCTGCTATGCTCCTGTGAAAGAAAGTCCCAGCCTGTCCAGCCTTTCTTTAGAACTCAAACCTTCGATACCCGGTAATATCCTGGTAAACCTGTAGCAGAGCATTTAGCCCCCTGACACCTATTTACTCCAGTTTTGCCAGGGCTCCTTGATGCCACACTTGGTTGAATGGAGCCTTGATATCAAGGGCTGTCACTCTCACCTCACTTCTGAGATTCAGCTCTTTTGTCCATGTTTGAACCAAGGCTGTAATGAGGTCAGGAGCTGAGTGGCTCCGGCAGACCCCAAACTGGGCATCACTGAGCAGGTTATTCCTGAGCAGGTGCTGCTTGATAGCACTGTTACTGACACCTTCCATCACTTTACTGATGATCGAGAGGAGACTGATGGGGCGGTAATTGGCCGGGTTGGGTTTGTCCTGCTTTTTGTGTACAGGACATATTTGGGCAATTTTCCACATTGTCGGGTAGATACCAGTGTTGTAACTATACTGGAACAGCTTGGCTGGGGGAGCGGCAAGTTCTGGATCACAAGTCTTCAGTACTATTGCCGGAATGTTGTCAGGGCCCGTAGCCTTTGCAGTATCCAGTGTCTCCAACCGTTTCTTGATATCACGTGGAGTGAATTGAATTGGCTGAAGACTGGTATCTGTGATGCTGGGGACCACTGGAGGAGGCCAAGATGGATTGTCCACTCGGCACTCTGAGAATGCTTCAGCCTTGTCTTTTGCACTGATGTGCTGGGCTCTTCCATCATTGAGGATGGGGATATTTGTGGATCCTCCTCCTCCAGTGGGTTGTTTAATCATCCACCACCATTCACAACTGGATGTGGCAGGACTGCAGAGCTCAGTCTGATCTGTAGGTTCTGGGATCAGTTAGCTCTGTCTATCACTTGCTACTTTCAGTGTTTGGTGTGAAAGTAGTCTTGTTTGATGGCTTCGCGGATTCACACCTCATCTGTAGGTATGCCTGGTGCTGCTCCTGGTGTGCCCTCACACATTTTCTTCCACATGGAGTATGAGTTGTGTTTGTGAGTGCCCCATGGCCTGTGTGTGGTTCAGTCAGGACCCTCCACCCTTCGTCTGGCTCTCAAGTCGATCAGCTCTGGGAAGGGTCGAGATGAATGTGGCAGAACTCAGGGATAGGGACTGTGAGGTTCTTGAGCAGGTTGGAATAAGTAGTGAGATGGTATTGGAGGTTTTGGTGTGCTTAAGAGTAAAAAATCCCCAGGCCCGGATGGGTTGCAGTGGAAGACGAGGGAGGAAACTACAAGGGGTCCTGACCCAAATTTTCAAATCATCCCTGGTCACAGGGGAGGTGCCAGTGGACTGGAGGACAGCTAATGTGGTTTGATTTTACAAGAGGGCAGTAGAAATAGACCAGGGAACTGTAGACCAGAGAGTCTCACATCAGTGGTAGGGAACTACTGCAGAAAATTAATCTCCATTTAGCGAAGCAAGATTTGATCAGGGATAGACAATGTGGCTTTGTCAGAAGGAGATCATGACAGACAAATCTGATTGAATTTTTTGATGAGGTGACCAAGTGTTTGGATGAGGGTAGTGCAGTTAACATAGTTTATTTAGCAAAGCCTTTAATAAGGTCCAACATGGGAGACTGATACAGAAGGGAATAACTCATGGGATCCAGGGTAACTTGGCATGTTGGGTCCAAAATTGACATGAGTATCAGGAGACAAAGGGTGGTGGTAGAAGGCTGTTTGTGTGACAGGAGCCCGGTATGCAGTGGTGTACCACAGGGGACAGTGTTGGGTCCCTTATTATTCACAATATTCAGAAATGATGCAGATGAGAACGTGGGCGTGAGGTAGCAGAGCGGTAGTTGTTATAAGTAAGTTTGTAGATGACACAAAGATTGGCTGGGGTGGTTGACGATGAGGAGGGAGGGTGTGAGGTTACAGGAGGGTGTAAAAGGATTGGTCACATGGGCAGGTCAGTATCAGATGGAATTTAACCCTGAGAAAGTGTGAGGTGATGCACTTTGGAAGAAGGAACAAGGAAAGGGAACACTCATTAAATGGCAGGATACTAAAACTCAGAGGAACAGAAGAATCTTGGAAAGCTTGACCACAGATCCCTGCAGGTGGCTGGACAGACCAATAGGATGGTTAAAGTGGCATACAAGATAGTTCTCTTTACCAGACATGGCAGAGATTTCAAGAGCAGGGATGTTATGTTGGAGCTGTACAGAACTTTGGTGAGGCCACAGTTGCAGTACTATGTGAAGTTCTGGTCCCCAAAATAAAGGAAGGATGTGATTGCACATCAGGGGTGCAGAGGAGATTCACCAAGATGAAGCATTTCAGCAATGAAGAGAGGCTGGATAAGCTGAGGTTGTTTTCTTTGGAGCAGAAAAGGCTGAAGGGGGACCTGATGGAGGGGTACGATCATAAGGGGCACGAACAGGGTGGGTAGGAAGCAGCTGTCAAAGGGTCAAAAATAAGGGGCATCCTTTCAAATTGAAAGGTGGGAGATTTGAGCAAAGGTTTTTTTTTCTTTATTCATTCATGGGATGAGGGTGTCACTGGGTAGGCAGCATTTATTGCCCATCCCTAATTGCCCAGCATCAGCAGTTCTTACTATCGCAGTTAAGAGTCAACCACATTGCTGTGGGTCTGGAGTCACATGTAGGCCAGACCAGGTAGGGATGGCAGTTTCCTTCCCTAGAGGAAATTAGTGAACCAGATGGGTTTTTCCGACAATCAACAATGGATTCACAGTCATCATTAGATTCTTAACTCCAGGTATTTATTGAATTCAAATTCCACCATCTGCCATGGTGGGATTCGAACCCAGGTCCCCAGAACAATATCTGGGTCTCTGGATTAACAGTCCAGCGATAATACCACGAGGCCGTCGCCTCTCCTATTCACACAGAGGATGGAGGGTGTCTGAAATGCACTGCCTGGGAGAGTAGGAAACCTCACAATCTTTAAAAAAATACTTGGATGAGCACTTGAAATGTCATAACATGCAAGGCCTATGGGCCTAGTGTGAGATAGTGGGACTAGTGTAAGTAGGTCAGCACAGCCACAATGAATGAAGGGCCTTTTCTGTGCTGTATGATCCCAAGACAGGGAGCATTAGGTTGAAATAGAGTGGCTTGGAATGCCTTGTTTGCATCCATTAATGTGCACATTTTCTCTCCCCATCGCCCCCTCCCTTGCTCCCTTTCTGTCCACTCCATTTCCCTACCCCTCCCGTTCTCTCTCTCTCTAACCCTCCCGCGCTCACGCTGTCTCTCTCTCTCTCTCTCTCTCTCTCTCCCACGCGCGCGCTCTCTCTCTCTCCCCCTCCCGCTCTCTCTCCCTCTCTTTCTCTCTCTCTCCCCCCCTCCTGGTCTCTCTCTCTCTCTCTCTCTCTGTCTCTCTCTCTGTCTCCCTCCTGGTCTCTCTCTCTCTACCCCTTGCTCCCTACCGTTCCTTCTCCCTCTTTTTGCCGCCTTGTATATCTCTCTCTCTCGCTCGCACCCCCATTCCCCTTACTCCCCTTTCACTCTTTCTCTCGTCCACACCCCCCAATCTCTTCCTACATCTATCCTTCTCTAACCTTTCCCCCAACCTCTCCCTCCCCACATCAATCTCTTCCCACAGGTTTACATGATCCTTACGGCTCAGTTGTTGGTAACTTTTGGGATTGTCGCCATCTTCACATTCAGGTGAGCTAGAACTGAGCAGGTGTGATCCCAGGAAGTTCAGATCTGTATCCGTTTCTGCCTGCACTGAGGCCAGGAGCCAGGCATGTCCTGACTTCGGCAGGAGTCTGCCTGCTACACCTGGGGGTGGGTGGCGCAAATTAGCAATTTCAGGAATTTTATTTGAAACAGCAACACATTCTCACCTTCCAGACAGTCACCGAAACAAAACCAAACCCAGGATTCTCGCATAACATCTCTCAGTGCTGGTATTGTCAGTGCTGAGGGAGCGCCGCACTGTCGGAGTGTCAGTGCTGAGGGAGCGCCGCACTGTCGGAGTGTCAGTGCTGAGGGAGCGCCGCACTGTCGGAG
>NC_063338.1:96418368-96418539 GCF_021869965.1 Rhincodon typus
GCACTGTCGGAGGGTCAGTGCTGAGGGAGCGCCGCACTGTCGGAGGGACAGTGCTGAGTGTGTGTTTGTGTCTCCTTTTCTCTGTCTGTTGCTAGCTCCCTCTCGCTCTCGCTCTCGCTCCCTCTCGCTCCCCCCCCCCCCCCCCCCCCCCCCCCCCCCCCCCCCCCCCCC
>NC_063338.1:96418639-96419448 GCF_021869965.1 Rhincodon typus
CTCTCCCCCCCACTCCCTCTCCCCCTCTCTCACCCTCTCCCTCTGCCTCTCCTTCTTCCTCTCGCTCTCTCCCTCTCCCTCCCACTCCCTCTCTCCCCCCCCACCCCCTCTGTTGCACTCCCTCCCTTTTGCCCTGTCTGCGTTGTTGCTCTTGTGTCTGAGGCAAGGACACTGAGCCCAGATACCGGAGGGAGCCGATACCTGTCTTTCTGAGTGTCAGGGGCTGCACGTATCAGGAAGACAAAACGAGTTTAGTCTGTTTTAAATATTTCTAAGTGATTATTTTTAGAACTGGGTTTTGTTGTGGAGAAGGTGACAGTTGTTTCTTCCTTTGCAGTGCTCCAGTGCAAGAGTTTGTACAATATAACTCCGCAGTTTACTGGGCGGCTTAGTAAGTAACACTTATACAGAGCTCCATCAAACCTAGTACAGTGACCATTCGTTCCATTAGCTCTGTGCTGATCCTTCATTTCAGCCCCCTTGGAGGTGGAGGTTAAGGCTGGGTTTGGGAGTGTGGGGTTGTTGGGGAGGTTGGGTGTCAGGGTGAGTGAGTCCCCACTCCCCGTGGGAGCAAGGCCCCCATTCCTCCCCGACTCCCCATTAGAGCGACTCCGTCATTCTCCCCCCACTCACTGTGGGAGCGAGGCCCTCATTCTGCCCCCACTCTGCGCGGGAGTGAGTTCTTTATTCTCCTCCCACTCTGTGCGGGAGTGAGTCCCTTATTCTCCCCCCACTCTGCGTGGGAGCGAGTCCCTTATTCTGTCCCCACTCTGCGCGGGAGCGAGGCCCCCATTCTCCCCCCCCCCCCC
>NC_063338.1:96444448-96444928 GCF_021869965.1 Rhincodon typus
GGGGGGAAATGTGTAGGGGAGGGGGTGAACGTATAGAGGGGCGGGGAAATGTATAGGGGAGGGGGTGAACGTATAGAGGGGCAGGGGTAAATGTATAGGGGAGGGGGTGAACGTATAGAGGGGCGGGGGGGAATGCATGGGGGAAGGGTGAACGCATAGAGGGGCGGGGGGGAATGCATGGGGGAATGCATGGGGGAAGGGTGAACGTATAGAGGGGCAGGGGGGGAATACATGGGGGAAGGGTGAACGCATAGAGGGGCGGGGGGGAATGTATGGGGAAGGGTGAACGCATAGAGGGGCGGGGGGGAATGTATGGGGCAAGGGTGAACGCATAGAGGGGCAGGGGGGAATGTATAAGGGGAGGGGGGTAAATATACAGAGGGAGAGGGTGAACATATAGAGGGCCGGGGGAGAGTGAATAGATGGCCGGGATTGGCGGGGGGGGGGGGGGGGGCGGGGGGGGGGGGGGGGGGGGGGGGG
>NC_063338.1:96445028-96484056 GCF_021869965.1 Rhincodon typus
GGGGGTGAACCTATTGAGTGGTGGTGGAAGTGTATAGGGGCTAAGGGGGATGAACGTACAGAGGGGCAGGAGGGAGGAATATGTGGGTAGAGGGAAGCATAAGGGGGAGGGTTTGAACATAGGGGGCAGGCGTAAATGTAAGGGGGGGTTGGGGGTGAACGTATGGGAGTGAGGGGGAGGGGGGAAACGTACGGGGGGAGATAGGTGTCAACATGTGGCTGTGATATACAAGTGAGAGACTATGCAGAAGAGGTGCTAGGATCTGAGTGCATGGTGGATTCTAGTGGGGAATGTACTCTGGGTGTAATGGAAAGTGCTAGGGCTATGGGGGCAGCAGTGAGGAGGAGAGAGTAAGTGGCGTGCTTGGGGAGTCTGATGTACTGTTCTGCTCAGCGCTACCTGAATGTGGGGCTTGAACCCAGGAGCTTCTCATTATGACAGTGCAACAGCACTGTGTCATGACTTGATTGTGCTCAAAATCATGCATTCTCCTTCTAGGTGTTTGCAAATGTGATGTACTAGAAGGACTAATTCAATGTTGAGGTTGGTTGGCTCGCTGAGCTGGTTTGTTGTTCCGCAGGTGTTTTGTTACCATTACCACTACGGAGGAAACCCGGAAGTGAGGCAATCCATCGCAACGGACCCCAGAGTTTAAAAGCCAGGCAGGAAAACACACCGACGCTTCAGCAGAGGCTGCACTGAGGATGTTACCAAGCACGGTAACGAAATGTCTGCGGAACAACAAACTAGCTCGGCGAGCCAACCAACCTCAACACCCACAGCCCGAGCTACAAATCTACTCCAAAACCTTAGGGCTAGTTCAATGTCATGTCACCTGTCAGGGTGATCACAAGAACCATCACTTGAGCCACTTCTTTGTGGTGCAGATACACCCACACCTACCACAGCAGTGGGTTTTAAAAAAAAATTGTCCATGGAATTTGGGGCGTCACCAACTGGGCCAACATTTATTGCCTACCCAAATTGCCCAGAGGGCAGAGTGTTGGGCCTGGAGTCACTATAGGTAGATGTCAAGGACAGCAGGTTTCCCTCCCTAAAGAACATTGGTGAACCCGATGTTTTTATATCGATCCACAGTGGTTTCACGGTCGCCATTAGGGCAGCTCTTTGTTTCAGGTTTTTGTTATCGAATTCAAATGTCACCATCTGCCACAGTATGATTCAAACCCATGTCCCCAGAACATTGTCCTGGGGTTCAGGGTGACTAGTCCAGTCACGTTACCACTGCATCATGATGTCTCTGTTGATGGTTGCCCCTCTGATTCCTGGAAAGGATTGGCTCAGACCTACAGACTGAGATGTGCTAAGATATGAATCAATCTTCTGACCTTTTCATCTCCATGTCTCTGGCCAGATGACCTACTGAATGATGTGGAAGAAGAAGATGATGACGATGGGGAATGGGAGACCGAAGATGATGAGAACATGGAGGTGGTACGAGATGACAGCGATCTGACTTTCTCCAGGCACACAAGTAACTGAAAAGTTTTATGTGGGACATAGAGCTGCTTACTTGGGTGGGTACTGCAGGGTGGAGTTGGGTGGAGGCAATGCAGACATTATCTCAGTCAAATTTTTGAGGACCTCTGGCATGTTTATCAGGTGAATCTAACTCTACAGGATATCGAGTTTCTCCAGGTTCTGAAGCAGTCATGTCAGACTCAATGTTAACTCTGGTTCTCTCTCCTCAGATGCTGCCCAACCTGTTGAGTTTTTCCAGAGTTTTATTTTTTCTTCAGATTTCCAGCATCTACGGTGTTTTGGTTTTATTCGGTTTTGTTGGTAGGCTGCATTTTGCACCATTTCCTCTGTTCTCCTTGGATAATCCAGTAGAATTCCTGCTCATATTTGTGATCTGGTGGCTACTCAAGAGCCTGTTGGATGCTGAATGAGGGCTGAATCTGATGAACCAGAATCCCACTGAGCACTTGTGCTGTTTGGGAGGAATAATTCATGAGGCAAATTTCTCATTTGGGTTGACTGGAGACCCCTGTGGTGCTACGCTCCAGAGATTGGAGAATTGATGGGAGGAGAGGGTAGGCTTAAAATGAGCTAATGTTAAAGCATACATCCTTGTTATTTCCAGAGGCAGTATTCTGCTTGAGTTTGGACCCGAAGAGTAATTCACTGGCAGTGACTGGTGGTGAGGATGATACAGCCTTTGTGTGGAGATTGGCTGATGGCGAGGTGCTGCTAGAATGTACAGGTAAGTATTCTAAACAGGTTCAGACCTCTCACCTCTACAAGGGTGCTGTTCATTTCCAGAGAGAGTACTGAGGGAGCGCTGCGCATGTCAGACGGTCAGTATTGAGGGAGTGATGCACTGTCAGAGGCTTAGTGCTGTGGGAATGCCATGCAGTCGGAGGGCCAGCACTGAGGAAGCGCTGCGCTGTCAGAAGTTTCATCGTCTCTAACACTGAGATTTTAAATGTAATTCCTTTTTAAGAATGGACATACTCCAGAGGTAATAGAGCAGTTACTGATGATTGGAGTATGTGCTAATTGATATATGTGGACTGATTTTCTGTATTAAGAGGAGTTGGGAATAAAGGAGAGAGAGCAGACTAAAATTTGTATTGAACGATGAAATGTAAATAAGTGTGGAAGACTGATAAGAGTCCTGCTTTCCGGTTTGGAAATTGAATGACTAAAAATGAAATAAGTCTAGTTTTCAATTCCAGATTTATTAATTGAAGTTTCACCAGCTGCCACTTTGGACTATTAGACTGGTGATTATTACAATTATACCAACATCCTCCCCCAAACTCCTGCTCCTATTAATTATGAATTTATCATTAGAGCACCCTGTGCTTTTATTGAAAGTATTGGAAGGTTGTCTAACTTAAATTGTGTAGGAGAAGTTTGAAACATAGAATGGAATAATTTGAACAATTTCTCATCTCATTAATGTTTGTCCTTTAAGACCGACTGCGCTCAAATTAACCGCAATGATTCTGTGACTGCTCGTAGTTGTAATTGCCTAGAAACAGGGACGGGTGAAGACCTGCCCAGCTTCTTCTAAATGATTGAGATTTTAGCTTTCTTTAGTCAGAATATATGATTTAGTCAGCTAATTTAATCCTTTTAAGTATTTTAAATTTAACTCGTAGATGTGAGGCATTAGACAGTTTGAGGAGAGTTGAGATTTTAATGATTTTTTGCTTTTTATGTTGGAGAGATTTTGGGATGATTGGAAACTAAAGAGGCCTATAAAAGACAATGTTCATTTATTTGTTTCCTTTGCTGCCTGCTGCATCTGCATGCTCACTTCCAGCGACTGGTGTACAAGGACAGCCAGGTCTCATTGTGCCTCCCCCTTTCCCAATCGATCACTGTTCAGAGAATAATTTGCTGCCTTGTTTTTGCGACCAAATTGGATAACCTTGCCTGCATCCACCTATCACCATCCCACCTACCTTCCCCCAGCCCTACCTCCCATCACCCTCTCCAGTCCTGATGAAGGGTGCAAACCCGAAACGTCGATTTTTCTTTTTTTTTTTTCCTGCTCCTCTTATGCTGCCTGACCTGCTATGTTCATCCAGCTCCACGCTGTATTAACCTCACATTTACCCACATACCTCATCTGCCATGTGATTGCCCTCTCACGGAACTTATCCAATTCACATAGAAGTATCTGTGCATCCTTCTCAAGGTTCACCCTCCCACACAGCTTTGTGTCTCTTCTACGTTATGCAGTTTGCATCTTTTTAATTGGAAATCAAGATGAGTGATTTGCCTAAATGTGCTGTACTGCTACCTGCACCTTTCCCAGCTGCTGTAATCTCAGATTCCCTGCTATTTACTGTTTGTGTCTGGAATGGAATTCAATGAGGCTGGGATAATTCCTCCTTGGAAGAGCCCAGTGCAACCCGCAAACGCTTGGGGTTCTCAACGTGAAACTGTATGTAACTCAACTTGATAATCACCCAGCCCAGTACTGAATAGCTGTTCTAGCTGACCAGGTTCCTGCAGCAAGCAGTACAGCCACTGAATAGAGTGAAAGACACCTCTGAGTGTCAGCTAAGAGTTTGATGTGATGCCTGCTGACCTGGGCTTCATTTTTCTCTCCTCTAGGCCACAAAGATTCTGTCATCTCAGCCTCCTTCAGTCATGACTCTGCTCTGGTTGTCACGGGAGACATGAGTGGGCTGATCAAAGTCTGGAAAGTTGAAACCAAGGAAGAAATCTGGTCATTTGAAGTAGGTGATCTCCAGGTGAGAACAGTGACCCTGGTGACAGCAGCGAACCAGCAGACCCTGACATAAACCTGTTTCTCCAGCTACAGGCACGGAATGTATGACCCACAGGAAAGGACCGAGTGACGTGACCACCTCAACCATATGTCCAAGCATGTCCCAGAGCAATGATAGTACATAGAGGGAGCTTTACTCTGTACCTCACTCCCTACTTTCCCTGTCCCAGGAGTGTTTGATGGGGGACAGTGAAGAAGGAGCTTTACTGTGTATCTAACCCTGTGCTGTCCTTGTTCTGCGAGTGTTTGATGAGGACAGTGTAGAGGGAGCTTTACTCTGTATCTAACTCCTTGGCTGTCCCTATCGTGGAGCTCACTGTCCAAAACTGGCATACAGGTACTGGTGGGAACAGTTCAGTAAATGACAAAGGAATTATTTTACTGTTTTTGGCTGCATTGTAGTGAATGAAGCAGAGTTTTATTTGACTGACAGTTTGTGATCTCTTGTTTTCTGTGTGCACAGTGGGTAGAGTGGCACCCTTGTGCCCATGTGCTGCTGGCTGGCACAGATGAAGGCAGCTGTTGGATGTGGAAAATCCCCAGTGGGGAATGCAAAACCCTTTCAGGCTCTGGATGCCAAGCGACCTGTGGCAAGATCCTCCCTGATGGTGAGAGGAAGTTTGGTTGGAACATTGTTGGGTTGGAAATGGGGTGTGTTTCATTTTAGTGTACTTGATGTTGGGGTTGGTGATTTTGTACATAATCCTGGGGTAAGCGTTTTCTCCCAGGAAGAAGAGATTGATATGATTATAAGAGATGGGAACAATGACCCTGCTACACCAGTCCATGTTGTGACGACTGATCATTTGCCCCAGCACCACTGTCCTGCCCACATCCCATATCAAAAGACCACTGATCATAAAATATAAGAGCAGAATTAGGCTATTCAGACCATTGAGTTTGTGCTGCCATTCGATCATGGCTGATATGTTTCTCAACCGCATTCTCCCTTGCTTATCAAAAACCTATCTATCTCTCTCATGGAGTATATTTATGACTTGGTCTCCACAGCCCTCTGTGACAATAAGCTCTGCAGATTCACCACACTGGCTGTAGAAATTCCTCCTCATCTCAGCTCTAGAGCATCGTACCTTCACTCTGAGGTCGTGCCCTCGGGTCTTAGTCTCTGCTACTAGTGGAAACATCATCTCCATGTCCACTCTATCCAGGCCTTCTGTAAGTTTCAATCAGAGCTCCCCCCCTCCTCCACCCACCCCCAGCCCGCTCATCCTTCTAAACTTTGAGTACAGACCCAGAGTCCTTAACTGCTCTTCATATGACAAGCTCTTCATCCCTGGGATAATTCTTGTAAACCTCCTCTTGACCTCCTCCAACAGAGATACAGACTCGTTTAGATACAGGGAACAAAACTACTCACAATATTCCAAATGCAGTCTGATCAGAACCTCATGCAGCATCAGCAGTACATCGCTGCTCTTGTATTCTAGACCTTTTGAAATGAATGCTAACATTGCATTTGCCTTTCTAACTGCCAATTGAACGTGCATGTTAACCTTTAGAGAATCCTGAACTAGAGCTCCCAATCCCTTTGTGCTTCAGATTTCCAAAATTTTTTTCTGTTTAAAAAGTAGTCTGCATCTCTGTTTTCCCTAGCAAAGTGCGTAACTTCATACTTTCCCATGTTGTATTCCATCTACCACTTCTTTGCCCACTCTCCTAGGCTGTCCAAGTCCTCCTGCAGCCTCCTGCCTTCTCAGCATTGACTTATTATGGTGTCATCTGCAAACTTAGCAACAATGCCCTCAGTTCCTTTGTCCTGATCGTTAACGTATTACATGAATAGTTGTGGTCCCAACATGGAACAGTGCGAAACTCCACTAGTCATAGCTGCCATCGCTATCTCTGCATTCTGCCAGTAAGATAATCCTCCATCCATGCCCATACCTTGCTCCCAATATTATGGGCTCTTATTTAGCAGCCTTCTGTGTGGCACCTTGTCAAAGGCCTTCTGGAAATTCACAAAGTTTACATCCAGTAACTCTCCTTTGTCCAACTAGCTTGTTAGTTCCTCAAACAATTCTAACAGATTTGTCAGGCATGACCTTCCCTTGACAAAGCCATGCTGACTCAGCCCTATTTTACAATGCACTTCCAACTTCATCCTTGATAATGCACCATAAATCTTATCCATGACTGAAGTCAGGCTAACTGGCCTATAGTTTTGTCTTCTGCCTCCCTCCCATTTTAAACAGGGTGTTACATTAGCCATTTCCCAGTCCTCTGGGATCCTCCCTGACTCCAGTGATTCCTGAAAGCTCTCTGCCAATGCCTCCATTATCCCCTCAGCTATTTCCTTCAGAACCCTGGGGTATAGTCCATCTGGTCTAGGTGACTTATCCCCCTTCAGACCTTTCCTCTTACCCACCAGCTTCTCCTTAGTGATAGCCACTACAGTCAGGTCTGCCCCCGACTCTCTTGTAGTTCTGGTCTGCTACTTGTGTCTTCCACTGTGAAGACTAATGCAAAATACCTATTCAATTCCTGCACCATTTCTTCATTCCCCATTACTACTCCTCCAGCCTCATTTTCCAGTGGTCCAATGTCCGTTTTTGCCTCTGTCTATTAATATATCTAAAAATAACTCTTGCAATCTCCTCTTATCTTGGTAGCTAACTTACCCTGATTTCATCTCCCACCTTATTGCATTTTTAGTTATCCTGTGCTGGTTTTTAAAGGCTTCCCATTAATCTTCACATTCTTCTTTTGCTTTTATGCTGTCCCTGACTCCCCTTGTCAGCCGCAGTTGCCTCATCCTCTCCTTAGTATGTTTCCTCCTCTTTGGGATGATTTTCTGCCGAATCTCCCGAATTACTCTTAGAAACTCCTGCCATTGCTGCGCCACCACAGAATCCTAGAATTTTACAGTACAGAAAGAGGATATTTGACCCATTGTGTCTATAACGGCTTCCAAAGGCTACTCAGCTAGTCCCACTCTCCAGCCCCATCACCGTAGCCCTCTAACTTCATCGCTTTCAAATATATATCTGGCTCCCTTTCGAAACCTCCTATGGACGCTGCCTCCACCACTCTCCCAGGCAGCGCAGTCTAAATCCTAACAACTCTCGAAGTAAAGAAGTTTCTCCTCTTCTCAATCCTAGCTCTCTTGCTGACAATCTTGAAATTGTGATCCCCTAGTTCCTGACATACCAACTAGTGGAAACAACATGTCCTTCTTTACCTTGTCAAAATCAGGTCACCTCTTAATCTTCTCTGTTCTAAGGAGAATAAGCCCAATTTCTCCAATCTTACCTTGTATCTAAAATCCCTCATTCCTGGCATCATTCTAGTGATCTCACCAGGGCATTAACGTCCTTCTCAAATAAGGTGCCTAGAACTTTTTCAAAGTTCATTCACACGATGAGGGTGTTTATTACCCAGAGAGCAGTTCAGAGTCAGCCACATTGCTGTGGGTCTGGAGTCACATGTAGGCCAGACCAGATAAGGATGACAGGTTTCCTTCCCTAAAGAACATTAGTGAACCAGATGGGCTTGTCCAACTATTGACAATAAATTCATGGTCATCATTAGACTATCAATTCCAGATGTTTATAAAATTCAAATTCCACCAACTGTCGTGGTGGGATTCGAACCTGGGTCCTCAGAAGATCACATGGTTCTCTGGATTAACAGTCTAGTGATAATATCACTCGGCATTGCCTCCCCTTGAACACAATACTCTAAATGTGGTCTGACCAATGATTTTTGAGGTCTTTGCCATCTTCCCTGCTAGATTCCTCTCCCAATCAACTCTGGTCAGCCCCTCCCTCATTCCTTTGTAGTTAGCTTTACTCAACTGTAATACCATTACATCTGATTACAGCTTGTCCCTCTCAAACTGTAGGGTGAATTCTGTCATATTATGGTCACTGCACCCTAGCGGTTCCTTCACTTTAAGTTCACTAATTAAATCTGTCTCATAACACACCATCAAATACAGAATTGCCTGTTTCCCAGTGGGTGTATCACAAACTGCTCCATCTCATTGACATTCCAACAGTTCCTTTCCTTGGAATCTGCTGCCAACCTGATTTTCCCTGTCCACCTACATATTGAAGCCCCCAAGATTATTGTAGTCATGCATTTCTTACATACCTTTTCTATCTCCTGATTTATTTTCTTCTCTACAACTTGACTACCGCTAGGAGGCGTGTACATAACTCCCATTAGAGTTTGTTTTTTCCCTTTGCGGTTTCTCAACTCTACCCACACAGGTTCTACATTTCCCGACCCTATGTTGCTTCTTTCTATTGATTCAATTTCATTTCTTACTAACAAAGCAACCTTCACCACCCCCCCGCCCCCACACCATCCCCCACACGTCATTTGATAGAATGTTTATCCTTGGATATTTAGTTCCCAGGCCTGATCCCCTTACAGCCACGTCTCTGCAAAGCCCACAGCACTATACCTGCCAATTTCAATCTGTGTGATAAGCTCATTTACCTCGTTACATGTACTGTGTGTAGTTAAGTACAACACACTCAGTCCTGTGTTGATTGCCCCCCCCTTCTCACAGTTGTTCTGTTATCTCCTTAAATTAGATTTCTGACCCTTTCCATACAATCTGGCCTATTACTTGTTCTGGAATCTTTAATAAGCTCTCCTGAGCCCTCTTCTCCCCCACCAACTAGTTTCAAGTCTTTGTGACCTCGACTTACCTTGACTTGTGACATGAGTTCATCTATCTTATTCTGAGTGCTTCATGTATTATGATACAAAGCCTTCACGTTTGTTCTATTATCGAGTTTCCCTACACTTTCGTGGTTCCTTGGTACAATGTGACATTTACATATTCCGTCCCTTGCTTTTATTTCAATCAACCCCCTCACTAACCAGCAATCCTACTTTCTCATATACCCTTGATTTTTATAATTTTTCAAGCAACTGAACCCACCATCCCACAATTTAGTTTAAAGCCCTATCTATAGCTCTGGATGTGAGATTCGCCAGAAGTCTGTCCCATCAGAACAGCTCCCACCTTTTCCAGTACTGGTGTCAATGTCCCATGAATTTTAACCTGTTCTCCTACATCAATCTTTGAGCCACACGTCTAACTCTTTAATCTTGCTGACCCTGTGCCAATTTGCTCCTGTCCAGTTAGTAGTCTGAGGATTATCATCTTTTTGATTGTGCTTTCTAATTTAGCCCCTAGCTGCTCATATTCCCTCAGCAGAACCTCTGTCTTCTTTCAAGGCATCACAGTGGCTCAGTGGTTAGCACTGCTGCCTCACAGCGCCAGGGGCCCGTGTTCAGTTCCATCCTCGGGCAAACTCGGTGGAGTTTGCACATTCTCCCTGTGTCTGTGTGGGTTTCCTCTGGGTGCTCTGGTTTCCTCCCACAGTCCAAAAATGTGCAGGCTAAGTGGATTGGCCATGGAAAATTGCCTGTAGTGTTGAGGGATGTGTAGATTAGGTGGGTTATAGGTGGAAGGGTCTGGGTGGGATGCTTTGAGAGTTGGCATTGACTTGTTGGGCTGCAGGGCCTGTTTCCAGTCTAGGGATTCTATGATTCTTCTATAATTCTATGATTCTCCCTATATCATTGGTACCTCCAAGGAGTAGGACAACTAGATTTTCCCCTCCCTTGTATCTGCTGCCCTTGTCCTTTTAGATGGACGTAGTCGTGGATTTGGAAGCTGCTGTCTAAGGATCTTCAGTGAATTTCTGCAGTGCGTCTTGTAGCTAGTACACACTGCTGCTACTGAGTGTTGATGGTGGGGGGTTATGTTTGGGGATGTGGTGCCCTTGCTGAGTAAGGAGCCTTAGTGAATTTCTGTGACTTGTCTTGGGTAACAGTGTATCCATCGGTGTGAGTATAACGTGACTGAAGAACGTCCATTCTAAATTCTGTATTAAACCTTCAGTTTTGTTTCCCTAGGTTACCGAGCAGTCATTGGCTATGAAGATGGGACAGTAAGAATCTGGGATCTGAAACAAGGATTGCAGCTTCACCTGGTGAAAGGTATAATGTGGCTGGAGAGAGTAGCTCCACTGAGTAGCTCAGCTCTGTGGTTTAAACCTTGATTATTAATGTAAAACAAATCTAACGTGGCCATTAAAAACAAGGCACAGAATAACCACTCTGACTGAAATGGCAATTTTGTCAATATTCTGAATCATTCAGTCTCCTCTAAATGAGCATTTATGACTTTGTGTCATTTTCTTGCCTTTCTCTGTAATCCTACACATTGGATGATTATTTGAATAAAAACAGTGACCTCTTGAATGCCTCCATCACACTTCCAGTCTGTGCTTTCCAGACCCTAACTACTTGTGTTTTTTTTTCACATTGCATTTGTTTCTTTTGCAAATTATTTTAAATCTGCGCCCTCTCATTTTTGATCCTTTTACTGTGTCGATGGTAACCATAATGTGGACGCCCCGGTGTTGGACTGGGGTGGACAAGGTCAGAAGTCACACGACACCAGGTTATAGTCCCACAGGTTTATTTGAAATCACAAGCTTTCAGAGCGCTGGTACTTCGTCAAGTGAACACTAACAGTATAACCCTTGTTAACCTGCTCTGTTACCACTTCAAAAACTCCAAGTTAGTTATAATATGGTGCTAGCTGTACTTAATTAGCCTGCTTTTGTGCCTGCGACAATTATTTCTATCCTGAGTTATTATTTCTAGAGGTTTCCTCACTGCCAAAGTCAAACTGATCGGTTTATAATTATTGGGCTTAATTTTATGCTTTTTTTTGATAAAGTGCATGATTTTGCAATTCTCTGGATGTGGTTGAGATGGAAGTGTTTCCCAGATATGTCATGACTTTCGTGCTTTGTTTGTGCCCGTCTCCAGGGAAGGATGGTCACCAGGGCCCCCTAACCTGTCTCGCTGTGAATGACACTGGGAGCCTGGTCTTGACAGGGTCTGTTGACTGCACAGCCAAACTCCTCAATCCTCTCACCGGCAAGGTAATATTACTACTGAAGGGCATGAGTGAACCAGACAGTTTTTACTGGAGTCGATGCCAGTTTCATGGTCACCGTCGCTGAAAATAGCTTTCGTTTTCAGATTTTTTAATAAGCTGCACTTGCAGGTTTGAACCCTCTCACGACCCATTTAGGGAAAGTGTGTTGTTACTCGAACCCTACTTCTCTCGCATTCATCACAAAAGTTACAGATTTAATCAAAAAATCAGCCTCTAGTTTTCCTCAGGTTAACAGAAAATACCGATCAGGTTTCTATACTTTTATACTTCTATGCTAATCATTTCCAACCACAGGCAAGCCAAATTGTGAATTATCAACATATACTCACTCTACTCACTCAAACTCTAACCCCTTCTAAAACCCGTACAGACAGACACAGACATACAATAAACTTGATGTTATGTCTGGAGGACAAAATACTGAAGAAGCACAGTTCAATAGCACCAGTCTACAGAATTCGTTGAGTTGTCCATTTTGCTTTCCATGACCTCTGTTCACTAATCTCCTTATTTTCAGATTCGTTCAATCCTTTACGAAAGACACAGAGTGGTAGACATATTAAATGTAAATATAAACTGAAAGAACTGCGGATGCTGTAAATCAGGAACAAAAACAAATTGCTGGAAAAGCTCAGCAGGTCAGGCAGCATCTGTGAAGGAAAAAATCAGAGTTAAGGTTCCTGGTCTGGTGACCCTTCCTCAGAACTATTATTGAGTGTAAGGTCTTTCAGTTACAGTGACAGGGAGGAACGAATATGTAACTGTTTTCTAGGCTTTAGTTACTTCTCTGGAGAGAAAGATAAAGAGAGATCTTCACCTTTCTGCAGTCTAGAGTCTTTTCTCCCTCTGTTGTAAACACACAAGCTATTTGCTTGCCCAGAAGCCAATCAGAAAGTTGTCAATATGCTGGCGGCTTCTGGCATCCACAACTGGTCCCAATCTATAAACCAGTCAACAATCTGCTGCTCGGCAAAGCTTAAGGTGAACACACATACCCTCTGTGCTGTGAAGTTTTAAATCTCTTCCTCTACTGTTTGAATAAAGTAACAGTGTAAACACAACTCACAATGAGCTCCAGTGACTCCATAGGACGTAGGAGCAGAAGTTAGGCCATTCAGCCCATTGAGTCTTCTCTGCCATTCAATCAGGGCTGATAAGTTTCTCAACCTCATTCTCCCGCTTGCTCCCCGTAACCCTTAATCCTGTTGACAATCAAGAGCCTATCTATCTCCGTCTTGAATGTACTCAGTGACCTAGCCTCCACAGCCTTCTGTGGTAGTGAATTCCATAGATTCACCACTCTCTGGCTAAGGAAGTTTCTCCTTATCTCAGTTCTAAAAGGTCTTCCCTTTACTCTAAGGCTGTGCACTCGGGTCCTAGTGTCTCCTACCAATGGAACCATCTTCCCAACATCCACCCAACGTAAACTCGTTATTAAAAGTGCAACAATTCCTTCCATAGTCATTAGTTTAAAACAAATCTAGGTGTCTGGGTTACTAGTCTAGTGATATTAGCACCCCACTACTATCTCCTTTTAAATAGTAAATTTAAAGAAATTGAGGAAGAAATGAACAAAGTCAGAAGTTACAAGACACCAGTTTATAGTCCAATAGGTTTATCTGAAATTACAAGATTTTAGGGCACAGTTCCTTCGTCAGGGGAAGTGGCTGTGTGCTTCCCTCCAGTTCATCTGATGAAGGAGCAGTGCTTGGACAGCTTGTGATTTCAAATAAAACTGCTGGACTGTAACCTAGTGTTTTGTCATTTCTGACTTGACCACCATAGTCCAACACTGGCACTTCCACATCATGGAAAAAGTGGGACAAAATTATCTTTTCTGAAAGGGATTAGTGCTGGATGACTGGCACATAACTTCTGTGTGAATCTGGTGCTTAAGAAGGGGTTCACATCAAGTCTATGGAAGTACAGACCCTCGATGACACTATTAGTGATTGGAAAATTACTGGAATTATCAAGAACACTCTTGAAACCAAAAATACAACAAAAAGTAGTCTACACTGATTCTAAAAGGAAAGGCTGTATTAGAGCACTCAGAATAAACTCTTTGAAGAAATGTGCTAGTACAATTCATTACATAGAAATCATGATATGTTTTGACTTTGTTTTTAAAAAAGGTCTTTGATAAGGCAGCAAAGCTGACTTGTGGAATGGGGCAGAATGGATAGCAAACTGGTTTCAAAATGCAATAGGTTTCAGATAGTTAATGACACTGGTGGAAGGTGTGAAGTAGTGCTGAGACCATCGCTGTTCATCATTTATATCAATTTTTCAACTTGTGTGGAAACTAAAGCTGGAGCCCATCAAACTGCTGCTTACCAACAAGGAATTCGAGATGAATTTCTTCACTCAGTGTTGGGAGGATGTGGATCTTGTGAACACAGGGAGAATGGAGGTGAATAGTATCAATATATATCAATGCAACTGGGTAAACACATAGGAAGAAAGAAGTAGAATGATATAGTAATAAGGTGAGATGAAGCATAATGGGAGATCAATCTTCTTCAGCATAAATACTAGCATGAGCCCATTGGGCTGAATGACCTATTGTGCTGTATGTTGAACATAACTCAGTGTAATGTGCAATGGTTCTTAATGGGCAGTGTTGTGGGTGGATGGTATTCTTGTTAAAATGGTTTGGAATTCTTAAATTTGCCACTATATTAAATTTTAATATGTCCTGACAACTTATATTTGTACAGTTTAATATTAAGACATCCTTTTATTTTTCAGAGAGATGCAAGGACAAAATACATGCTTAGCCAATGATACAAATATGATGTGGATGACATACTTTTTTTTGAGGAGAGAAAGATATGTTTTTTCAAGGAGGACTGTGAAGCTGGAGACTTTGAGGGAGGGAATTCCAGAGTTCTCCTTCTTGCTTCATGTATTGTACTTTCTAGCTTGTCTGTGCTCTTGGAGCCTGGCCCCATTGAATGGTAGTGCCAGTGAGAGTTGGTGATTCCTACTTGTGGTTCAGGAGGCACCCAAGCACAGCTGCATGGCGACAAGGGGGAGGCATGGGATGAGGGTTATAGGGACGTGGGTTCAGGCACTCAGCAGAAAGGGAAGGGGATGGCTTTCAGTAGCGATGTCTCCTTTCCGGACTGTTCACCTAGCGAAGTCCCCTACCACTGCTAGGTTCATACCAGCTCTGGTGGGAAGAGCCCTTTCAGTGGGCAATAATTGCCCATTTCATGGACCCTTTGGCAGTGGTAAGGGAAAGCTATCCACAGACCATCGCACCACTGATTATCAGGGTGTGGGTGTGTTCCTACCCTCCATACACCCACTCAGTGTAATGCCTCCCTGTCACTACACTTGCCATGTGGTGAGCACAATATTCCTCCGTGTATGCACAACTTCTTATTCTGGTCATTGTTCACAATTAGCTGAAAGCTAACTCATTGAATATTCCTACATAGGTGGTTGCTGTCTTTTCAGTCCCAAACAACACAAAGGAATGTGTGGACAAAGAACAGATGGAGGATACGGAATCCAACTCCAATTCTGTCGAGTCAGTGGGATTTTGTCGGGTGTAAGTCTAATCTTCTCGTGTCTGATATCATACCTGATGATCGCTTAGTGAACAGGGTGGATGGGAGTGTTAGTAACACAGTGGCCTTGTCAATGGACTAGTCATTAAGATGCTTGAGTTAAAAACTCAGGAGACTGTCTCCCCCAGAGAGTAGTGAATGCTGAGTCATTGAAGCTTTTTAAGACAGAGGTAGGTAAATTCTTCACTGACAAAGTCCAAGGCCATCAGGTAGAGTCAAGGCCCCAGATCAGCCATGATCTTGTTAATTGATGCAGCAGACTTGAGGGGCTGAATGGCCTACTCCTGCTGCTAGTTCTTATGTTCTAAGCCACTGAGTTGGGGGTGCACATCAAATACTGGCCCTGCGAATGATGCTCACATTCCAATAATGGGGTATCCAAGAGCATGAATCACAAAAGATTAGTGTGCCGGCACAGCCAGAAATGAGGAAAGCTAGAAGAATGTTATTGTGAGGGCCGTTGCGTACGGAAGTATGGAGATTCTGCTTTAGTTGTACAAGGCACCAATGAAACCGCAGCTGGAGTACTGTGCATGGTTTCTGGTCTCGTCCTTTAAGGAAGGAAGTTAAAGGGTTGGGAGCGGTTCTGAGCCGGTTTCAGAGACTAATACCTGAAACAAAAACAGAAGTTGCTAAAAAACCTCAGCAGGTCTGGCAGCATCTGTGAAGAAAAAGTCAAGAGTTAACGTTTTGGGTCCAGTGACTCTTCCTTGGAACTAATACCTGGAACCTGGACTTGAGTTGTTTTATCCGAAACACTTAAACAGGGTCAGCTTATATTCAGTGGAGTGAGGGGTAAGGTTGAAGCATATAACATCCCGGGGGGTCTTGACAGGGTGGACCTGGAGAGAATGGGAATTAGGGTCAGTATTTAAAATAAAGTGTCGCCCATTTAAAGCCAAGATAAAATTATTGTTTTCTTTCCTGAGGGTTTCGAGTGTTTGGAATTCACTCCCTGAAAAAGTAATGGAAGCAGAGTTTTTGAATATTTTAAGGCAGAGAGAGAGAGATTTTTTTCTTTCTTGCAACAGGCCATCATTTATTGCCCAGAGGGCAGTTAAGGATCAATCACGTTGTGGGTCTGGAGTCATGTGTGTGCCAGATCTGGTAAGGATGGCAGATTTTCTTCCCTGTAGGAGATTAGTGAGCCAGATGGAACAAAGCCAGAAAAACCTTGCAGGTCTGGCAGCATCTGTGGAGAGAGAAACGGAAGAGTTAATGTTTTGGGTCCAGAAACCCTTCTTCAGAATAGTTCTGAAACAGAAACGTTAACTCTGTTTTTCTCTGCACAGATGCTGCCAGACCTGCTGAGTGTTCCCAGCAATTTCTGCTTTTGTTTCAGATTTCCAGCATGTGCAATTCTAGAGTCATACAGCATGTAAACAGACCCTTCGGTCCAACTTGTCCATGCTAGCCAGACAACCAAATCTGACCTAGTCTCTAAACATTTCCTATTCATGTATCCATCCAGATGTCTTTTAAATGTTGTAATTATAGCAGCCTCCTCTACCTCCTCTACCACCTCTGGCAGCTCATTCCACACATGCGCTACTCTGAGAAAAAGTTACCCCTCAGGTGCTTTTTAAAGCGCATCCTGTTTTTTATTTTTTTTTTGATTAGTGAACCAGACAGTGTTTTTTAAAATGAGAATCAGCAATTGTTACATGGTTTTTTCAAAATTCCATACTTTATCAATTCAAATTTCACCATCCCCATGGTGGAGTTCGAACTCCTATCTCCAGACATTAGCCTAGGGTTCTGGATTACTATCCCGGTGACATTACCACAATACTATCACCTCCCTCTAATAAGGGAGGTGGTGATAGGTGATCAGTGGTAGCTGTAATCAGATCACTGCCATTTTATTCAATGGTGAAGCAGACCTGACAGAATGAGTGGCCTATTCCTGCTCTTAATTCATCTGTTTGTGTGAATTTGTAAAAACAGACTGTGAAAGCATTGGTCAGTTAATCGGTATTGTGTAGTCAAGAACATCAAGTAAAGTTTGGAGTGTGGGATTGGAGTCATTTAAAGACTGAACTGGGTGGAAGTGGCTAGTTCCCATTCCTGAATGACTTTACTGAACTAGTTCTGCATTAATCTGGTGATTTGCAATGCAATTTCTGACTGTACACAGCCCACGTAGGGAGCAAGTTACAGAACTTCAGTTTGCAACTTGCTGCAGTAGATGTCAACTCTCAAGGAATTAGTTATGAATCCAGTTATCATCACCCTTGCAAACTTGGCTTAGCCAATAGACTGTAGGACAGTCAGTTCCACTGATCATTTTTCTGAAAAAGGATCCTGACCCGAAACGTCAACTTTCCTGCTCCTCTGCTGCCTGGCCTGCTATGTGCCCCCAGCTTCACACTGTGTTATCTCTGACTCCAGCATCTGCAGTTCTTACTGTCTCCACTGATCAGTTGTTGGTGATCAGTTCAGTCATGACCATGAGTAAATTGTTTGCTTTGGTTTGATACTACAATATTATTGAGGTGTGAATTTCAGCTTTTTTAGAGTCAATCCCTCACTGGCAGAAAATAGTTAACCGTGTAATGTTTAAGCTGTGTGGACTCTGAGTGTAGGAAATCAGAAGGCTTAGAGTCAAGGATATTTGTATCTGCAGAAGTCGATGCTAATAGACAATGTTTGCTGGGTTGTTCTGTAAGGAGTGGCTGACTGCTTCCTTTGTTAATAAGACTGCTGGAATATCTAAAGTACTGGTCAGTCAGCAAAGAGGTTATTTATATTTCCTTGTCTTTGTATGGCTCCCACAGTAAATAGTGGTCAGATTGATGGGCTCTTGTATATACAGTGTTTGTATTCTTTGTATGAGATGTGGGTCTGTCTATTGTCAAATAATCCCTGGGAATCTATGGGCCCTCAAAATATGGGGCCGAGAAATGACTAGTTCCTTTATCTCTTGAAGGTGCTGTTTTTTAACTGGGTTTAAAGACCCAGCAACTCCCCCAGCTTGAGCATTAGTCCTGCTTGAATCCAGGCAGAGATTTGTACCCCGGCTGTTTGGCCACATGCAGGTTGTCACAGCCAAGTCTGGTCTTATCCATGTGTTCGCTGTGCTAACAAGAGTTACTGCTCACTGGCTGGTATTCAAGTCATGAGTCTTGACCCATTCAGCTCCTGCCTGCTCAGGCTGCTGAGCTGCTTTGTAACAGAATCCTCAATACATTCCCAAATATTACCCTCATTACACAGGACTGCAGCTGTTCGAGATGCCCATCTTGTCCAGGGTGATAAGGGTTGGGTTCTAAATATTAGCCTTGCCAGTGAGAACATATCAGTTTTGGGAAAAACAATGCTGGAAATTTCTTTCAGTTTGAACTGGTGTCTTGTTTGGCTCCTGCAGGCTTCCCTTGGTTGCAGTTGGATTTTTGGATGGTACCATGGTGATCTGGGATATTCCATCGCAGACGGTTCGACACAAGTGGCAGCTTCAGGTAAAGATCCTTACGGGTGGCCACACTTCAACCGTCTTTTCCTTCATGGGCCTTGTCTTCCTGTTTGAAGGCTCCTGTTTCTGGGCTGGTGCCAGTGCCTGGGTAGCCTGTGGGAGATACCAGACCATGTCTTGACCTTGAGACCACAGATGACAGGCCCGGACTTTTACCCAGTGTCGTACAACTTGAGTTTGGGATTCGAGATGCAATTAAGATGCTGCATTGCTCAGTGTCAGGCTCCCAGCAAGCCCGGTGTTGAGCCTGGGATTCTTTACTTGATCTTCCTCTCCCCTGTCCTCCATCTCTATTCCGTTCCCTCTTTCTCACTCCACCTCTCTCTTCAACATGCACACTCTCATCTCCTTCCCTCCCGCTCAACCCCTCCCTCTCACTTATTGCTCCAGACCCGTCCACAGTCTGGAAAATCGGATCACAACGCTTTGTTTCTCCCCCCAGCTTACAAGCAGAAGTTGAAACGGGAGGATCCTTCACAGAAAGTAGTACAAGGTTAGTCTGAGGCAGCGGAAGAGCTTCTGCAGGACTGCTTGGAATCAGTGGAGTGAACCATATGCAGGAATTCAGTGGATAACTAGACTAGTGCACCACCACCGTCACGGACTTCATTAGCAAGTGCGTAGAGGACTGTGTACCAAAGAAATCAATCAGTGTGTTTCCCCAACTGGAAACCTTGGATGAACCAGGAAATCCACTACCTACTGAAGACCAGGCGTGCGACAGGCAAGTTGGATGACCCAGACATATGCAGGAAATCCACATATGACCTCCACAGAGCCATTAGAGATGCCAAGAGGCAGTACCTGACCAAGTTTGAGGCCCAAACCAACCATGTGGACGCCCGCCACCTGTGGTTAGGCCTACACAACATAATGGGATACAAAATGGAGCGGAGCAAGATAGCGGACAAAAACACATCCCTCCCTGATGCACTCAATGCTTTCCATGCTTGGTTCGAGCAGAATGCCAGTGGTGCGGTGTCACCTGCCCCGATAGCCCCTGCTGCAGATGTCAGATCGGTCTTTCCTGGGCATCAACCCGAGGAAAACGATGGGCCTGGACGGAGTCCCTGGCCGTGCACTTAGATCCTGTGTGGACCAGCTGGCGGAGGTATTCACCGATATCTTCACCCTCTCCCTCCTACAGGCCAAGGTCCCCACCTCCTTCAAGAAGACCACCGTTATCCCAGTACCTAAGAAAGCACATGCAATGGGCCTCAACATGACCTCCATAATCATTAAGTGCTTTGAGAGGCTGGTTATGGTCCACATCAGCTCCAGCCTCCCACCCTGCCTCGATCCCCTACAATTTGCCTACCAGCGAAACAGGTCCACAGCAGACGCCATTTACCTAGCCCTGCTCTGATCCCTGGAACATCTGGATAACACGGACACCTACGTCAGGCTTCTACTCATTGACTGACTACATGTTCACCTTCAACACCATAATCCCTACCATCCTAATCTCAAAGCTCCGAGGCCTAAGTCTTGGTTCCGCCCTATGCAAATCGATCCTCAGCTTCCTAATCCATAGACCACAATCAGTGAAGATAGACAACAGCACTTCCTCCACGATAACACTCAATACTGAAGTCCCACAAGGATGCATTCTCAGCCCCCTACTGTACACCCATAACTTTGTGACCAAATTCTGTATGAGCGTCATCTACAAGTTGGCTGATGACACCATGATGGTAGGCTGGATATCAAACAATGATGCATCCAATATAGGAAAGAAGTAGAGTGCTTGGTGTCATGGTGCAATGATAACAAACTCTCGATGTCAGCAAAACAAAAGAACTAATCTTTGACTGTTGGAAGAAAGGAGGAGGACACGCTGCTGTATACTTCAATGGAGCTGAGGTTGAGAGAGTGGAGAGTGTCATGTTTCCTAGGAGTGATGATAACCAACAATCTGACCTGGTCCTCCCATGTAGATGCAACGGTCAAAAAAGCACAACAACGCCCCTTCTTCCTCAGGAGGCTAAGGAAATTCGGCAAGCCCATGAGTACCCTCACCAATTTTTACAGATGTACCTTTAAAAGTATTCTACCTGGGTGCATAATGGCTGGATATGGTAACTGCTCTGCCCAGCACCAGAAGAAACTACAGAAGTTGGTGTCCATGGACTCCATTTACACTTCTCCCTGCCGCAGAAAGGCTGCCAACATCATCAAAGACCCCTCCCACCATGGTAATACTTTCTTCCAACATCTCGTTAGGCAGAAGTTACAGAAGCTTGAACACACGCACCAACCAGTTCAAGAGCAGCTTCTTCCCTGTTATTAGACTGATTATTAGACCTGTCTAACTTCAAATCTAACGTTGATCTTGTTTCATGCATCTCCTGCACAGCCGTAACCTTGTATGCCTCGCTGTATTTAAGCACCCTATGATCTGCCTGTACTGCTTGCAAAACCAAGCTTTTTGTTGTGCTTGTGACTACAATAATTCGAATCAAATCTCCTTCCCTGTCACTCGTCACCATCCGTCTTGCTTGTTGCCCTAGCCAGTCTCTTGTCGCTGACCATCTTGCGCTCTCTCTCTAGCCTGTCTTAACCCTTTCTCTGCTTCCATTACCCTCACCCTCGCCATCAACCCTAACCCTTTCCATTTTGAACTCTCTTCCACCCGCCCTCTACTGCACCCCTCGCCCAACCTACCCCACCTCTTCCCATCATCCCTGGCTCACGCCCTCTGCACCTCCCACTGCTTGGCCCCTCTCACCATCAGATAGACAGTTGGAAAGGGGGTCCTGCCCTTATATCTGGATGCACACGTGCAGGAGAACTTGGTTAATGTTGTTGATAGTCTGGGTGGTTTGTCAGTGGGCTCTTTGACCAGTTTGTCCATTTTTCAGGCTGGCATTGTGCAGCTGCTGTGGGAGGACCACTCACCCATCATATACACAGGGAGCCTTGATGGGGCCGTGCGCATCTGGGACGCCAGGTCAGGAAGGATGGAGGGTGAATGCTGCGGCCATGCTGCAGAAATCCTGGATTTTATGGTGAATAAGTAAGTGTCTCTGTCTTCAGTCACTAAAAGCTGGGAAAAATTGAATACAATTCATCTTGGTGGTCCCAGGATTCAAAGCATTTTTACCCTACACATGCATGCACGAGCATATACACACATGCGCACGTACGTGCACATATACACGTACAGACACCTTATTAACTTTGTCCACCAAAGTTGACACTTTATTCTGTTACTGGGCCAGTAAATCCAGAGTCTGAAAATTCAACATTTACCATTGGGAAGTTGAACACTTAGTATTTTTTTACAAATCTGGTTTGAACTGGTATCAGGTAATCATGAAGCTTTAGATTCTTGTGAAAACACAATTTCTAAAACTAGAAAGTGGTTACAAACAAAAGGTGGGCAGTTAGCTCATCATGTCCATGCTGCACTTTGTAAAAAACCAAGTCGGCGTCTTCTAGTTCTCAATTCTTTGAACAATGGGAACAACTTATTGCTGCTCTGTTCAGAATCTTGTGATTTTTAACATCCTTATCAAATAAAATCATCTTTTACAAATAAATATGTCCTTTGCCACACCCCAAGAATAAATTTAAAATAAAAACTACCCAGCTTTATCATCCCGACAAAACATTACAGGTTCGAGCCCAGGTCCAGAATTCAAGTTGTCAATCCAGGCTGGCACTGCTGTTATTGAGAGAGTGCTACACTGTTAGAGGAGGCCAAGACCCGGACAAACATGGGCCGAGGGCCGTGGCCCGCGGCCGGCTAGAGCCAGAGGGCCACGGCCGGCCTGGGCGAGCAGTGTGGCCTTGCACTTGGCGGTCTGGGCGAGCAGTGTGGCCTTGCGCTTGGCGGCCTGCAGGAACGCAGTATGAGCCCCAGAATACCATGAGCAGTGAGCCCTGGCGCAGCAAGTGGACTGCGAGCCCTGAGAAGAAGCCCTGCAGCAGCACATGCAGGCAGTGAGTTCTAGACAGGAGCTGGTGTGAGGGGACAACCCTTACCTTAAAACACTGTGATGTAAATCCCTTAATATACCCCTTAATGTATTCTTAAACAAAAGTGATTGGAAATCTGTTACTCACCTTCCCAAAAAGCTGTGGAGAGTAGGAGTAAATTTGAAGCAGAAATTGACAGATTTATAGTTATTGCCTTGGGGGAGTCTCTGGACACCCACTCTCATGTGTAATACCCTCAACTGAATGCAGTTACTCCAAATGGGATCCATCCAGGCTGTGCAAAATCGCTAGTTTCTCTGCTGCTCGTAATCCTTGAAGATTTGGAAAATATTCTGATTTGTATTTATCATATACCACATGACAAACCTCTCAACCTCCCGCATTTTAAATTCCCATTTGTCACTGCTTTACCTTCTCACATTACATTAAATAATCTCTCTTCTGTAGAAGCTGTTTGAGCCTGTAGTGTATTCTCAGCATTCTTGCTTTTAATTCATGATCCTATATTCCCAGTTTCTTTTGGATATAAATCAATGATTTGTTTATTCCCCAACAGGGAAGCATCCACGGTTGTCACTGCTTCTGGAGATCAAACTGCAAAAGTGTTCTACCTACAGCGGCCCGATCGGTAGAAGCAATTTCATCTCTTTTAACTGTGCTGTCCTCAGAGCCCACACCTTACAGACTCAGCAGCAGACTCAACACCTTGTGTTACCTGAATTGTGCTGTGCAACAAGGACTCTTTCTGTTGGACTTTTTAAAACAAAAAATAAAATGTTTGCATTTTCTGCTGTAAATTTCAAGAAAAGGCATGTTTTGGAACAGAAACAGAAAAAGAATTTCCAATCTTCGTGAATCTTTTCCAAACAGCTCTAGGTCCTAGAGTAGTTGCTTCAAGAGGTTTGTTTGGCCTGTAGCACTTATGCGGAATTATTGGCACTACTCAACATAAAGCAGCTTTACTCTATATCTAACCCCATACTGTATCTGGGAAGTGTTTGATGGGGACAGTGTAAAGGGAGCTTTACGCTGTACCTGACCCCGTGTTGCCTATGTCCTGGGAAGTATTTGATGGGGACAATGTAGAGAGAGTTTCATTCAATATCTAGTTCCATGCTGTACCTGTACTAGGAATGTTTGATTGGGGACGTGTAGAAGAAGCTTTACTTCCAGCCTAAAAAATTAGAGTAAACCTCCCTATATCTGACCTGTGCTGTACCTTTCTTGGGAGTATATTTTTATTTCGCTCTGTGTTTAACTGCCATTCATAATGTGAACATAACTATGACTTGCTATGTTGGGTTGTTTGTTGATGCTAGAGAGATATTTAGCAGCAGGTTATTTGCTGTGGGTTACTTGGCAGAGAACAGGATCAGTCATATCTTCAGCCTTCTCCAGAACAGCAGAAGGGAAATGGATGGATCATTTGTCATTGATTCCTGCTCCTGCCTCTTTTCACCATGTCACTCGGTTTCCCTGTTTCCCATTCTGTAATGATTTGCCATTGGATATCCTGAAAAGGAAAATTTTTTAAGTGGAGTGGGACGAATTGGAACCTATTTCAAAATGCCAATGAAAACCTCCCCTTGTGGTGCACGCTTTGATGATTCCTTGGTGAAGTGTTTGGTATCTCGGAGTGAGACTTGCTGCTGTGCAGAATATGAGAAGGTGATTCTGCAATCTTTAATCCTTATTGTTTCTCCCAGTGAGCAGCTCCCAGTTGAAGTGTTTTTGTGAAGAACGGATGTGGGATTTTGGATGGTCCTTGTTGGTAAAATGGTGTATGAGTTATCATGTTCCAGCAGCACCAATTCACATTCGCCCAGTGCCTTAAATCACTCCAAGATGTTTCACAGGGATATAACCAAACAAAATTTGACAGCAAGCTGTTAGAGTGGGTGACAAAAAGCTTGGTAAAGTGGTAGTTTGTAAGGACAAGTTAGTGGTGGAATGTTGGAGAGTTTTAATGTGGAAATCTTAAAGTTTGGTGCTGCAACAGTTGAAGGCATAGCTGCCATTGATGAGATCATGAAAATTCAGAACTTCAGTTATGTCATGGCGACATAATGTGAGTATGAAACGCTAGATCTCGGAGATGAGCAGCCCACTCGGCCCTTCAGGTTTGCTTTACCATTTGATTAGATCATGGCTGATTTGATTATGGCCATGGCCCCACTTTCCTGTTTGGGCCCTGCCCCCATAAATTTTGATTCCCTAGTCTTGTCAAAAAGCTGTCTCACTCATCCTTGAATAAATTCAATTAACCAGCTTCCACCGCTCTCTGAAGCAAATTCCAAAGGCTAGCAGCTTTCTGAGAGAAGGAGTTAATCCTAATCTCTGTCTTAAAAGGAAGACCACTTATTCCTAAACTCTGTCTGTTAGTTTTGGTCTTCTCGACAAGAAGGAATATCCTGCCAGTATTGACCCTATCCTCTTGGGAGCTTGCATCTTTAAATGTGATTGCATGTCATTCTTCAAAGCTCTTCTTCAACCTTTTATAATATAAGCCCTTCATTCCAGGAATAAGTTAATTGAACCTTCCTTACCTGAACTGTTTCTAAAACAATTATATCCTTCCTTAAATAAGACCAGAACTGACACACTATTCCAGATGTGGTTGCACCAAGGCCCTGTACAGCTGGAGTGAAACTTTCCTATTTTTATATTTAATTCCCTTGCTAAAAACAACAGTCCACTTGCTTTCCTAACCATTTACTGTATCTGTGTACTAACATTTTGTTATTCATATAGGAGGACATCCAGATCCTTTATACCGCTGAGTTCGGCAATCTCACCATTTAAATAGCAGCCTGCTTTTCTATTCTTTTCGTCAAAGTGGAAAAGTTTACATTTACACCATCTGCTAGTATTTTTTCTCCAATCGCTTAACCTATCCATATTCTTTTGTAGATTTTTTACCTTGCTTGTCAACTTACTTTCCTCCCTATCTTGATATTGTCTGCAAATTTAGCCACGTTACATTTGGTCCTTAAATTCAAATCATTGATAAAGATAGTAAACGGTCAAGACCCATCACTGATCCCTGTGGTATTCCATTAGTTAGAGCTTGTGAACCTGCTAAAGACTCATTTATTTCTATTGTCTGCTTTCTGTTTAGCGAAACAATCCTTTGTTCATGCTAATATGTGTTTCCTTTGTTATGACTGTGATGGGAGCAATGTCCATTATTCACACCATTAGTATAAATGCCTAACAGTTTCCCTTATGTTACTGCTATCCACAATAAGATACTTTTGGTTGGGTTCTTTAATGCACTCAAAGATAATTAATTTATTATAAAACAAAAGTCCATCACTAGAAGCAAGTTGCAAAATTCATTAACAACTAAATTATCTAGAATTAGAACCATATTCCCTTTAATTCCAAACATAGTCACACAATGCAATAGACAGTACAACTCTGCAGGGATGATATTTCCAAAGGGGAAAAATGAATAGAAAAGTAGATTGTGGTGAATGATCTGAAACTAAAGGGTAGAATTTGTTAAATTCTCTCAGGCCACTGGGAGTTTCTTGTTCATGAAACTGAATTGTTGACAACCATAGGTTGATGGAAAATCTTCTAGGCAAGCTATAGCTCAAAGAGAAATATCAATTGTTCCCAAGTCTTTGGGAAGTGGTCGCAGTTCATTTTTTTCAGGGTTTACAAGACAGTTGAGATACTAAGATGTAGAAACTTCATCTCATTTCTAAATACTTTGACTGAGAAAGAATTTCAGAAAAGAGACACTTCCCCTTACTACAAGTTTTGAAGATTATGTTCTGATTCCCTTTTTTCTTTTGGAAACAGAAAACGACCTGAAAGGGTTGCTAGGCAACCAACAGTACAGTGCCTCATGTCTTCGTATTTCCCAGCAATAAACTCCATCTGTTATCTGTTTAAAAACATTGCTTGGCTGTTGACCTTATAAAACTATTTTATCCAGAAAGTATCTGAACAGTTCAATATCCTCCAATTCTTCACATAATCCATAAATATAGATATATAATCCCAACATCTTATCAAATGACTCTTGAGCATTGAAAGACATAGCATCTACTGATTCTCTTTGTCCACCTTGTTACTTCTAACAAGTTTTCAATAAATTAGTTGAAGATGATTTCCCTTTCTCAAAGCCATGTTGAATCTGCTCTTTGTAATATATATCCTGCTATTACCTTCTACAATATAGATTCTAGCAATTTACTGATGACATATTAAGCTATTTAGCCTTTAGTTTCCTGCTTTTAATGAAGATCTGTAGCTCGGGTTATGGTTGGAGTTGTTGGTTCGCCGAGTTGACTGGTTTTCATGCAAACGTTTTGTCCCCCTAAGTGATATCGTCAGTACTGTGTAGCCTCTGTTGAAGCGCTGTTATTCTGTCCCGCTCTGAATTTATATGGTCCGGTCTGTCACGGTGAGCAGCCTTGTTTCCATTTTTTTTACCCTAGTGGTATGTAAATGGGGTCTATTTCAACATGTTTGTTAATTGCATTGATGGCTGAAAACCAAAAATGGAAGGAGATGTGAAAAAAGGTAACTATGGGCCAATTAATTTAACGTTTGTCATTGGAAGAGTATTATTATAAAGGATATAGTAGCAGGAGCATGTAGAAATGCAGAAGTTAATCAAGCTGGAGAGACATTGGCCTAGTGGTATTATCGCTGGACTGTTAATCCAGGGACCCAGATAATGTTCTGGGAACCTGGGTCCGAATCCTGCCACAGCAGATGGTGGAATTTGAATTGAATAAAATATCTGGAATTAAGAGTCTAATAATGACTGTGAATCCATTGTCAATTGTTGGAAAAAACCACTTGGTTCGTTCATGTCCTTTAGGGAAGGAAACTGCCATCCTTACCTGGTCTGGCCTACATGTGACTCCAGACTCTCAGCAATGTGGTTGATCCTTAACTGCCCTCTGGGCAATCAGGGATGGGCAATAAATGCTGCCTAGCCAGCGACATCCTCATCACGTGAATGAATAAAGGAAAAAAAAGTCAATATAGCTTCATGAAGGGGAAACGATACTGACAAATTTACTAGACTTGAAGAGGTAACAAGCAGAAGAGATAAAGGGGAAGCTGTAGAAGTAATATAGCAAAAACAGATTTTATTGGTGAAACTAGCAGGTCTGCCAGCATCTGTGGAGAGAGAAACAACATTAACATCTAGAGTTCAGTGACCCCATATTAGAGCTGAAAGTTAAATGGTGATGATGAACGTGGGGTGGAGGGAGATGTCAAATAAAGTGCCGAGAGAAAGGGAAGCAAACAAAGGGATTGTTGATAGTGAACCAGGAGAGAAGTAAGTGCTGAATGGGTGCTGGCAGGAAGTGTGAATAGTTGAATGTGGGTTGGCTGTGCTGGGTGTAACCCATACAGGATATGACCTGAGGGTTTGGGCGGGGCAAGTAATGAACATGTAGAAAGGTTTTCATACTCTGAAATTGTTAAACTCAATGTTGAGTCCCAGTATCTGTAAGGTACTTAGGCAGAAGATGAGGTGTTGTTCCTCCAGCTTACACTGAGCTTCACTGGAGCACTGCAGCAGGCCTAATACTGAAATGTTGGCATTGGAAACCTGGTGGTGTGTTGAAGCGGCGGACACTAGAATCTCAGGGTAATTTAACAGATAGAATAGAGGAGTTTCACAAAATAGTCACCCAGTCTGCATTTCAAGGAAGAATCCTCAGAGGGTAGTGAATCTGTGGAAGTTTGCATTGCAGAGTTGAGGCTGGGTCATCAATAATGCTCAAGCTGGAGATAGATTTTTTTTAATCAGGAAGGGAATGTTGGCTATGGGAAAATGACAGGAAAGTAGTGTATTCTTTGTACCCTTGCTAAACAAAGACTGATTCAAAGATTCAGAATGTCTGATTAAAGCTTTCCAAAGTTCTAAAGGTGTTTTAATTATTTGAGGCTGCCCCATCAGTGGGATCACGGGTAACCACTTCTGAGCTGTTCATGCCATTGGAGAGCTGCCACTCCCTGGTCAGATTGATTGAACAGTCTTGAGGTTTAGCATCTCTCTGGACACTCCATAGAGTTTTGCAATATCTCGTTTGTTTCTAAGTCAGGCTCAGAGACTGAGAATGCAAGCTGCTTTAGTTTCAATTATTTCTGGTATTTCCACACAACAATAGGTGAGGAATTCCATAAGGCACAGTGGGATACAGTTGGGAGGGAATTGCCCTGGGAGCCCTCAACATTGACTCCAGATCCCATGAAGTTTCAGGACTTCAGGTTAAACATGGGTGAAGAAACCTCCTGCTGTTTACCACGTATTGCCTTCCCTCAGCTGATGAATCATGACATCTCATGTTCAACAAGAACTGAGGGTGGCAAAGGCACAAAATATGCTCTGAGTGGGAGATTTCAATGTTCACAACCAAGAGTGGCTCAGCAGCAGCACTACTGATCTGGCTGGTTGGGTCCTAAAGGACATAGCTGCGAGACTGGGCCTGTGGCAGGTGGTGAGGGAACCAACAAGAGGGAAAAGCATACTGTTTGCTACAGATGCATCTGTCCATGACAGTATGGGTAAGAGTGACCACTACACAGTCCTTGTGTAGGCGAAATCCCAACTTCACATTAAGAATGCCCTCCATCATGTGTGGCATTATCACCATACTAAATGGGACAGAATTTGAACAGATCTAGCATATCAAGACTGCGTATCTATGATGTACTGTGGGCCATCAACAGCAGCAGGATTGTACTCCAGCACAATCTGTAACCTCATGGCCCGGCATATTCCCTACTCAACCATTACCATCAAGCTAGGGGGTCAACCCTGGTTCAATGGAGAGTGCAGGAGGGCATGCCAGGAACAGCACCAGGCATACCTGAAGATGAGGTGTCAACCTGGTGAAGTCACCAAACAGGACTACGTGCATGCCAAACTGCACGAGCAGCAAGTGATAGAACTAAGTGATCTGACAACCAACAGATCATGCCTGACATTGTCTGACAATGTGGGAGAATTGCTCAGGACTGTCCAGTATACAAAAAGCAGGACATACCCAGCTGGCCCATTAGCCTATACTCAAACATCAGTAAAGTGATGGAAGGTGTCAGTAACAGTGCTATCAGGCAGCACCTGCTCAACAATAACCTGCTCAGTGACGCCCAGTTTGGGTTCCGCCAGGGCCACTCAGCTCCTGATCTCATTACAGCCTTGGTTCAAGCAGAGACGAAAAGCTGAATTCCAGAGGTGAGGTGAGAGTGACAGCCCTTGACATCAATGCTGCATTTGACTGATTGTGGCATCAAGGAGCCCGAGCAAAACTGGAATCAATGGGTATCAGGGGGCAAACTCTCCGGTGGGTGGAGTCATACCTGACACATAGGAAGATGGTCGTGGTTGTTGGAGGTCAATCATCTCAGCTCCAGGACATCTCTACAGGAGTTCCTCAGGGTAGTGTCCTAGGTCCAACCATCTTCAGCTGTTTCATCAATGACCTTCCCTCCATCATAAGGTCAGAAGTGGGGATGTCCTCTGATGATTGCACGATGCTCAGTACTATTTGTGACTCTTCATGATCAAATGCAACAAAATCTGGACAATTTCCAGGTTTGGTCTGACAAATGGCTAGTAACGTTTGCACCACATAAATGCCAGGCAATGACCATCTTCAATAAGAGACAATCTAACCAATGCCCCGTGACATTCAATGGCTTTGCCATCAGTGAATCCCCCACTATCAATATCCTGGAGGTTACCATTGACCAGAAACTCAACTAGACTTACCACATAAACACAGTGGCTACAAGAATAGGTCAGAGGCTAGGAATCCCGCAGGGAGTAACTGGCCTCCTGACTCCCCAAAACCTGTCCACTACCTACAAGGCACGAGTCAGGAATGTAATGGAATACTCCCCACTTGCCTGGATGGGTACAGCTGCAACAACATTCAAAAAGCTTGACACCATCCAGGTCAAAGCAGCCCGCTTGATTGATACAACATCCACAAGCATCAACTACCTCCATCACCAACACTCAGTCGCAGCAGTGTGTACTATCTAAAAGATGCACTACAGAAATCTATCAAAAATCAAAGCATCTTTCAAACCCACAACCACTTTCATCTGGAAGGACACGGGCAGCAGATACATGGGAACACGACCACCTGTAGGTTTCCCTCCAAGCCACTCACCATCCTGACTTGGAAATATATCACTGTTCCTTCAGCGTCATTGGGTCAAAACATAGAACACAGAACATAGAACAGTACAGCACAGTACGGGCCCTTTGGCCCACGATGTTGTGCCGAACATTTACCCTAAACCTAAGGTCTATCTAACTTCCACCGCTACCTTATACTATCATCCATATGCCTATCTAATAGCCGCTTAAATGCCCCTAATGAGGCCGACTCCACTACCCTCTCTGGCAATGCATTCCATGCCCCTACCACTCTCTGAGTAAAGAACCTACCTCTGATGTCTCCCCGATATGTACCTCCTTTCACTTTAAAACTATGCCCCCTCATAAAAGCTACCTCCACCCTTGGAAAAAGTCTCTGGCTGTCTACTCTATCTATACCTCTGATCATTTTGTACACCTCTATCAAGTCACCTCTCATCCTTCGTCGTTCTAAAGAGAAAAACCCTAGCTCTCTCAACCTTTCCTCGTAAGATCTTCCCTCCATTCCAGGCAACATCCTGGTAAATCTCCTCTGCACCTTTTCTAATGCTTCCACATCTTTCCTGTAATGAGGTGACCAGAACTGGACACAATACTCCAGATGTGGCCGAACCAGGCTTTTGTATAGCTGGAGCATAACTTCACGGCTCTTGAACTCAATCCCTCTATTAATGAAAGCTAACACACCATACGCCTTCTTAACAACTCTATCCACCTGGGTGGCAGCTTTCAGGGAACTGTGAACATGAACCCCAAGATCCCTCTGCTCCTCCACACTGCCAAGAATCTTTCCGTTAACCCTGTATTCTCCTTTCAAGTTTATCCTTCCAAAATGAATCATCTCACACTTTTCAGGGTTAAACTCCATCTGCCACTTCTCAGCCCAGCTCTGCATTCTATCAATGTCCCTTTGTAACCTAGAACAGCCCTCTGCACTGACCACAACGTGACCCACTTTCGTATCGTCCGTGAACTTGCTAATCCACCCTTCCACTCCTTCATCCAAATCATTTACAAAAATCACAAATAGAAGAGGACCCAGAACAGATCCTTGTGGTACACCACTCGTAACTGAGCACCATGTTGAATATTTTCCGTCCACTACCACCCTCTGTCTTCTAAGTGTCAGCCAATTCTGAATCCAATCTGCCACATTTCCCCCTATCCCATGCCTCCTTACCTTCTGCATGAGCCTACCATGGGGAACCTTATCAAACACCTTACTTAAATCCATGTATACCACATTCACTGCTCTACCTTCATGCATGTCTTTGGTCACCTCTTCAAAGAATTCAAGGTTTGTGAGGCATGATCTACCCCTCACAAATCCATGCTGACTATCACGAATCAAACTGTGCCTTTCCAAGTGATCATAAATCCTGTCTCTCAGAGCCCTTTCCAATAATTTGCTGACCACTGACGTAAGATCTTGGAATTCCCTCCCTAGTGGCATTGTGTGTCAATGCACAGCACATGGACTGCAGTGGTTCAAGAAGACAGCTTACCACCACTTTTTCAAGGGGCAATAAATGCTGGACCCAGCCTTTGATGTTTATGTCGCTTGAGTGAATGAAAAAAGGTTAATCTGTCTAACTATGGGCTCCTGCAATCCACTGATAGAAGCTTCCAGCACTTTTGGCAAACTTGTAAGTGATGTGATTGCTGGCAGCTGTTTTAAATGTCTAGCAAAATCAATTTTTAAAACAAAAGGAAAGCACAGTTTTTAACAATTTTTAATATCCTTATTGTCTCTGAGCATTACATAGGAAGACTCTAGAGTTGGTTCTTTCTGAATGGAGAGTTAGTTTCAGGATAAGGAGCAGATCAATTAGGACTGAGATATGGAAAAATTTCTTCACTCAGAGATATGTAGGTCTTTGGAATTCTCTGTCCCAGACATTTGTAAAAGCTCTGTTGTTGAACACATTAAGGCTGTGGTCAGCAGATTGTTGATCTCTCAGGGAATTGAGGCATATGGAGAATGGGTAAGGAAAGAGAGTTAAACACCAAAATGTGCACAATCTTATGCAATAGTGGTGCAAGCCTAATCCGGCTTCTATTTCTTCTGTTCTTGTGAGCACTTGGATGTAGCCCTATTTAAACCTCCAGAAAGCAAAATTGAAGCGGAACATAGCGGTGAGTAAGTATCAGAAATAGACAGGGCTGAGTTGCCTGGTATTTGTGGATCTGATCAGTGATGGTTGGGACAGTATGCAGATTTTTTGCAAGCTATAGTTTAATGCCCCGGATTTTCAGAAAGCAGCTCCCTGTTAGCATTCGGAATCGCTGTTTGTCAGCATCACAGACACTACCGCATTTGGTACGCACATGCTAAACTTTGTCACCACCCACACTGATACTATCTCTGATTGAATCTTGTTTAGTTTGGACAAATTCAACTCCAGAGGATAACAGTTGAAGGAGCAGCTTGTTAAAATAATGTCTCAGGAATTTTCTGCGTCAGTTGTACAGATGAATATCTAGAATTTTATATATATATTTATGAATTCTTGTAACGTAAAAGTGAGGCATTTGATTTTACAGCATGTTGTCTTAATCACAAACAGAAGGGAAAGCATTGAGTGTCTATTACGTTTCAGTACGATGTTAATCCAAGGCTCCCTCTGAATTCTGTGTCTGCTACAGGGAACTCCTCGAAGCTGCAGCACCATTTGAAATGAGTTCTTCAGGTATCCTGACCTAAGGTCCTATTGCCACAGCCACCTTCTTCTGCTTTGCAGCCGTGATGGCATTTCAAAAGACAAACTCATCACTGCAGAGGAGACATTCCACTCCCAACCGATTTAATAGACCGGGTAACAACACACTCCACTCCATTTTGAATTTGTTTTAGTCTCTCATGGGATGTGGGCGTTGCTGGCTGGGCCCAGCATTTATTGCCCCATCCCTAGTTGTCCCTTGACAAGGTTGTGATGAGCTGCCTTCTTGAACCACTGCGTTCCATGTGCTGTAGGTTTACCCACAATCCGCCCCCAGGGAATTCCAGGATTTTTACCCAGCACCAGCGAAGTAACGGTGATATATTTCCAAGTCATTCCAAGTCAGGATGGTGAGTGGCTGAGAGGGGAACGTGCAGGGCGTGGTGTTCCCATGTATCTGCTGTCCTTATCCTTCTAGATAGAACTGGTTGTGGGTCTGGAAGGTGCTGTCTGAGGATCTTTGGTGAATTTCTGCAGTGCATCTTGAAGACAGTCCATAAAAACCGAAAGAAATGCGGATGCTGTAAATCAGAAACAAAAATAGTTTCCTGGAAAATCTCAGCAGGTCTCGCAGCATTTGTGAAGAGCAGCCCAATGGTATCAATGTGGATTTCACAAGTTTCAAAATCTCCCCTCCCCCCACCGCATCCCAAAACCAGTCCAGCTCGTCCCTGCCTCCCTAACCTGTTCTTCCTCCCACCTATCCCCTCCTCCCACCTCAAGCCGCACCTCCATCTCCTACCGACCAACCTCATCCCGCCCCCTTGACCTGTCCGTCCTCCCTGGACTGACCTATCCCCTTCCTAACTCCCTACCTACACTCATCTTTCCTGGCCCCATCCCCGCCTCTTCGACCTGTTTGTTTCCTCTCCACCTATCCTCTCCTCTATCCCTCTTCTATCCGCCTCCCACTCTCTCCCTATTTATTTCAAAACCCCCTTCCCCTCCCCCTTTTCTGATGAAGGGTCTAGGCCCGAAACGTCAGCCTCTCTGCTCCTATGATGCTGCTTGGCCTGCTGTGTTCATCCAGCCCTGCACCTTGTTGTCTCAGAGTTAACCTTTTGGGTCCAATGACCCTTCCTCAGAACTGATGGTAGCCAGGAAAATGTCAGTTTATATGCAGAAGATAGGGTGGGGAGTGAGGCTAATGAGAAAATGATAGGGTGGGATAGAGCCCAAAGAGAGAGAAAGACAGTTGGACAGACAAAGGAGTTGATAACGATCAGGCTGGGAGGGTGAGTAGTTGTTAATGGGGACTGTTAGTGACTAACAACAGTGGGTGTGTAATGGCAGGCTATGTGGTAACAAGTGTGGGGGTGGGGGGCTGGGACCTGGGAGTGTTCAGGTCCTAGAATTATTGAACTTGATATAGAGTCCGGAGGGCTGCAGGGTCCCCAAGTGGAAAATGAGGTGTTGTCCATCCAGCTTGGGCTGAGCTTCACTGGAACACTGCAGCAAGCCTCAGACAGAGAAGTTGGCCAGGGAACAGGGTGTGTGTTAAAGTGGCAGGCAACTGGAAGCTCAGGGTCTTCTTTTGGAGGTAGAACGTACGTTTCCCCAAATGTAAAAGAGACCACACTGTGAGCAGCGAATGCCGTAGACTAGATTGTGAGAAGTGCAGGTAAATTGCTGCTTCACCTGGAAGGTATGTTTGGGCCCTTGGATATTGAGGAGGGAGGAAGTAAATGGGCACATGTTGCACCTTCAGCAGTTGCAGGGAAAGGAGCCGTGGGGCTGATTTTGGGGACTGTGGGGGGAGGTGTGTTTGGGCTGAAGAAAGTGTGGACCAGGGTGTCCCAGAGGGAATGGTTCCTGTGGAAAGCGAACAGGGGAGGGGAGGGGAATATGTGTCTGGTGGTGGCATCTCGCTGGAGGTGGTGGAAATGACGGCTAATGATCTTCTGGATGTGGATGCTGGTGGGATGGTAGGTAAGGATAAGGGGAACCCTATCGCTGTTGTGGGAGGGAAGAGAAGGGTTGAGGGCAGAAGTGTGGGAGATGGGTTGGACCCGGTTGAGGGCCCTGTCGACAACGGTGCTGGGGAATCCTCAGTTGAGGAATAAGGTGGACATTTCAGAGACTCCCTTGTTGAAGTTGGCCTCATCTGAACATATACAACGGAGACAGCGGAACTGAGAGAATGGGATGGAGTCTTTACAGAAAGCAGGGTGCGAGGATGTATAGTCCAGGTAGCTGTGGGATTTGATGGGTTTATAGTGGATATTAGTGGCCAGTCTATCCCCAGAAATGGACTTATGGCAGCAATATATCAGTGGAGGTAAGATGGCACCGAAGAATGGCGACAAAGGTCCAGCAGTGGTGGCACAGTTCCAGGACAGGTCTGAGCCTGGGTACCTGGTGGTGAAGGTGTTCCAGTGGCACGCAGGAACTTGGGGCACTGGAGTGTTCACAGACTGAGGAATTCTCATTTTTCTGGTGGTGCGAGGTGGGAGAGTGATCTGGATGTTTTCTTTTTATTCATGCTTCTGTTGTTGGTGGTGCCTCTTCACTGTACTCCTGTATTCCTGCACTCGAGTACACATGACAATAAAATCTAAAGCATAAAAAGCATTACCCATCACTGAATCTGGAATTATCTGTTCCCTCATGGCTTCTACCACAAGCTGCTCCAAAAAACATCTTGTAGACATTCCACAAATTCCTTTACTCGAGATCCACTATCAACCTGATTTTCCAAGTCCACCTGCATATTGAAGTCCCCATGACTACTGCAATAGTGTTTTTCTTACATGCCTTTTCTATCTCCTGATTTATTTTCTTCCCCACATCCTGACTACTGCTAGGAAGCCTGTACATAACTCCCTCCAGGGCCTTTTCTTATTTTGCAGTTCCGTAATCACCTACCGACCTGTGCCACTTCTTGCTTTCGATTTAATTTCATTTCTTAACAACAAGGCAACCCTGCACACACTACCCATCTGCCTCTACTTTCAATAGGACGTGTATCCTTGGATAGTTAGTTCCCCGCCACATCTCTGTGATACCCGCAACATCATACCCGCCAATTTTAATCTGCGCTACAAGCTAATTTACCTTGTTTTGTGTACTGCATGTATTTAAGTACGACACCCTCAGTCCTGCATTGACTGACCCCCTTAATTGCTGTGCCTGAACTTAAATACCTGAACCTTTCCATACTGTCTGTTTTGTTACTTGTTCTGACATGGTGAAGTCGTGGTAATGTCCCTGGACTAGTAATCACATGCCTCGGGCTCATGGCCTGGGGACATGGATTCAGAAGGAGGCTTTTTGGCCCATTGTGTCCACACTGGCTCTCTGAGTGACAATGATGACTTTAGTGCTATTCATTCTTGCCTTTTCCACATTCAAATAATCATCCCATGCTCTCTTGAATGTGGCAGTTGAGTTTGCCAGTGTCATTCTTGATAGGACCATTCTTGATAGAAGTTGCTGGAAAAGCTCAGCAGGTCTGGCAGCATCTGTGAAGGAAAAAACAGAGTTAATGTTTCGGGTCTCGTGACCCTTCCTCAGTTCAGACTTGCTGAGTTTTTCCAGCAACTTTGTTTTTGTCCCTGGTTTACAGCATCCGCAGTTCTTTCGGATTTTGTTTAATGTTATTCTTGATAGTGCATTCCAGACCTGAATACTCACTGTGAGCATTTGCTCTTTTTTGCAAATTACTGTGGTAAACCTCCAAATGTTTTAGAATCTAAAGGATTAATCTTGTGAACATTGAGAAATATCTGACCATCAATTTCGACAGGCTGAACTAATCACTAATGTTTGTTCTATTAAAGTTCTGATTGCTTGATTCTGCCTCTGAGCATGATAGTTTGATGACTAATTAGTTGGATGTTAGTAAAGTTGCATTCTGGTATTTGCAGTTCCTCCTTTCTGCTCTTGGTCACGTTGGCAGTCTACCTACTGGCATTGAGATATTCCGTACTAGGAGGTCTTGCTGACCTCATTGGTTTAACTGTTTTCATTCCTGCCGACTGTGGCCTCACCCAGCTGATTGTCCTTCAGTCCACCACATGGAAACTCAACACATTGCTCCAAAACTGAACAATGAATCTGATCCAGCCAATGGGCACCCTGTCAAAATGGAAGTGGCAGCAATGGGGTGAGGTCGTTCTGAATGTGAAGTGGTGTCAATTTGTACTCAAATTTGAATAATTCTGGATGTGAATGTGAATTAATCTGTACTGGAGTTGTTCCAAATGTGAGAGAGAATCAATCAGTCTGCACCATTCGGAATGGATGTGGAGATAAATACTATCTTGTGGCTGAAGTTATATCAGGCCCAAAGGAGGACTGTTGAAGTCAAGAATCAATCATTTCAGCTTGACGACATCACCCATTAGCAATTGTCCCTCTGTAACTAGGGGGGTGCTGTTTGATGAGGCAGGATGTCCTCAGCTCTGCACTAGAGTCTGGTACACTCCTTCAGTATTATATTGGCTCAAGGTGCATTTTAAATAGAATAACAGATACCCGGGAGTGGGTTACAGACAGGAATCTAATTGAGGGGTCCGGGGTGGTTTAAATACAGAATAACAGATACCCGGGAGGGAGTTACAGACTGGAATCTAATTGAGGGGTTCGGGGTGGTTTATATACAGAATAACAGATACCCGGGAGGGAGTTACAGACTGGAATCTAATTGAGGGGTTCAGGGTGGTTTATATATAGAATAACAGATACCTGGGAGTGAGTTACAGACCGGAATCTAATTGAGGGGTTCGGGGTGGTTTATATACAGAATAACAGATACCCGGGAGGGAGTTACAGACCGGAATCTAATCGAGGAGTTCGGGGTGGTTTATATACAGAATAACAGATACCCCGGGAGTGAGTTACAGACCGGAATCTAATCAAGAGGTTCAGGGCTGTATGTTTGATGCTGAATATATTGTTGATCTTTAAAATTGTGGCCTATAACCCCATGAATATAAATCATGAGAATAATTGAGTAATAGTGAGAATAATTGGAATATTTTACATGGTAGTTTATATTTGGAATGATTTATGTATACTGAAAGGACAGTCAGGGCATTTGGCATTGCAAAGTTTCGCAAAAATGGATGATCCTGAGTCTTGTTGAAATGTCTGGGCACTAATGGATAAAGATGCAACAAGTCAGAGGTGGTGTGGGGTGGGATATGGGGGGAGGGTTTGTTTATCAGGAGGCAGAGGATGTGGGAGTGAGGAGAGATGCAGAATGACCTTAAGGCAGAGTGATTGGTTGATGAACTGATTAGTTCTCCATCAGAAGCTGACAGTTCAGTATTTCAGCTCTGTTTATTTTATGAGGTTAGATTCTACGTAACAGACCACTTAGGGATATTTTAAGCAGCCGCTATTACTCAGCTTTGAGCTTGTTCCGTTGTGAGAGAGTCAGAGGCTTTAATCCTGAACTCTGACTGCGACTGAAACCGATTTCTGTTCCTGTCCCATGGAAGATTGATACATTTCGTTGCAACATCCTGGGTAGCTTCAGGAATTACAAACAACTTCTCTGTGAGATACAATCCTTTGGGCAGGAGAGGAAGTTTTATCAGAAGAACATCGGGCAATTAAACCAGGATCAAATATTCCGGGACAAGGTTAGATCTATTGGAAAGATTTAAATCGAACTTTCCTCTACACATTATAGGAAGTGAAGATCAGGACTGCCCTCAATTTCAGCCCAGCGCAGAAAGTGACCTCCAGTGGATTGGAGCTTCTAGCCAGCTGCCCTGCCGTTGGAAGGGGAATTTCGTGGCAACAAGTCTCTTCGAGGATATATGGTGAGTGGGCTCAGACCTTTTCTTCTAAAAAGTTAATCTCACTCAGTGTCCTCTTGATAATTCTCTGGTGTGTTCTGCCTCTAAAATTTGAACCGCCCTCAAACTGGTCTTGGTATTTGAATCAGAGATAGTAGGAACTGCAGATGCTGGAGAATCCGAGACAACAAG
>NC_063338.1:96484456-96501781 GCF_021869965.1 Rhincodon typus
CTATGATGCTGCTTGGCCTGCTGTGTTCATCCAGCCCTGCACCTTGTGGTCTTGGTATTTGATGGGATTTCTCTGCATCTGAAGGTACAGCCCAGGGTGAGTGATATGAATACCAGCTGGGATGAAGAATGCTTCAACACCTCGAATCCAGACGCATGCCTTGCTTCCCAGATGGCCCTGATCACCTCGCTTGCGGTTCCTCTCTCCAGCATCATCATCGTGGGGAATCTGGTCATCATCGTCGGGATCATCGGCAACAAGAGCCTGCACAACCCCACCAACTATTACTTCCTGAGCTTGTTGTTGTCTGGCCTGGGCACCGGCCTCATCCTACCTTCCATTCCCATGATGAACCTCAAGAGTGAGTTTGCCTCCCAGATCTGCTTCTTTTTCCATCTCTTCCCAAACTTCATCTTCCTCGCTTTCCTCTCCAACCTGCTGGTAGTTCACTACGACAGGTACGTCTGTATCATCCATCCTTTCCAGTACAGCCTTTCTTGGACTCACAAGTATGTCCCCGCTGTCATATTGACCACCTGGCTCCTGCCCTTGCTGTTTGCCTCGCTGCCCCTGTTTGGCTGGAACAACTGGAGCCCCAGTGCCACACATTGCTATTTCAAATTGATCTTCCCCCGTGCCTACATCTACCTGGAGATTTATGGCTTAATTGTCCCATCCATCTTAGCCATCACTGCAATAACAAGCCAAATCCTCCATGTGGCACGAAAGCATGTAAAAGCAATTAAGAAGATGCATCGAGCTGTCCACAGTGACCCAGCTTCTCTTGAGAAACAACTGGACTTCAAATACGCTAAGTGCATCGTGTTGCTGTTTATCACCTTCCTGGTTTGCTGGGTCCCTTACATTGTTTTCGTCCACGTCTCGTTGTTTGTGGAAAACAGTGGATTGAAGACACGCATCATCCTGTCCTGTTTAGGAACCAGCAGTGCTGCTTTCGCTCCCTTCATCCTAGTCTTCAACAACAAGGAATACTTCGAACTGTGGCGAAGTTTTTCACAGAGTTTGAAAAGTTGCAGCAAAGACACTAGCGTCAACAGAACTTTCATTGTCTGATATTTATTTCCGAGGTATTGAGTGTTCACGTTTAGCTCCAACCCTGAAGGTTGTGAGTTCAATGCACTACTTTCACAAGACTTCAACACAAATCCAGTGTGAGGGAGTGCTGCACTGGCAGGGATACCCTATTTCAGAGACTTGAAATCTGAGGCTGTGTATGCTTTTTCAGATGGATGTAAATGCTCCTCACTGAAAAAGACCAGGGAAGGTCTCAGCATTAAAGAAAAACTGGAAGCTCTCATCAGCTCAGGCAGCATTGGTGGAGAGAGAAACAGAATTAATGCTTCAGACTGGGAATCATAGAGTCATAGAGTTATGCAGCACAGAAACAGACCCTTTGGTCCAACTTGTTCATGCCGACCAGATATCCTAAACTGATCTATTCTCTTTTGCCAGCATTTGGCCCATTTCCCACTAAATGTTCCGACTCAAATGCCCATCCAAATGTCTTTTAAATGTTGTTATTGCACCTGCCTTCACCACCACTTCTGACAGCTTGTTCCATGCATGCACCACCCACTGTATGAAAATGTTGCCCCTCAGGTCCCTTATAAATCTTTCCCCTTTCACTGTGTTAGAACATTAGATAAAAGGTCACCAATCTGAGATGTTAATACCTTGAGATAAAGGATCAGAAGTAGTCCATTCAATCCATCAAGACTACACCACCATTCAATGAGATCTCAGTTGATCTGATAATCCTCAACTCCACTTTCTTGCCTTTTCTCCATAATCCTTGATTCCCTTCCTGATTAAACATCTGTCTATCTCAACCTTGAACATACTGAATGACTCAGCCTTGACAGGCCTCTGCTGTAAAGAATTCCACAGACTCACTTTCCTCTGATAGAAGAAATTCTACCTCATTTCTGTCTTAAATATATGATTCCTTACTTTGAGATGATGCTGTCTGGTCCTCGTCACTGCCACAAGGGGAAACAACCTCTCTACGTCTCTTGTCTCCTAAAAATCTTGTATAATTCAATAAGATCACCTCTCATTCTGTTAAACTCTGATAAGTATTCAAAGTCTCCTTATAAAACAATCTCTCCATACCTTGTTTCAGTCTAGTAATTCTTCTCTGGACTGCCTCCAATGTCAATCTATCTTTCCTTAGATAAGGGGTCCAAAGCTGTTCACAGCATTCCAGTTGTGGTCTGACGAGACCCTTGTATAATTTGAGCAAAACATTGTCACTTTTATACTCCATTTCCTTTGAAATAAAGGCCAACGTCCCATTTGCCTTCCCCATTGCCTGCTGAACTTGGATATTAGGTTTTTGTAATTCAAATGTCAGAACTCCGAAATCCCTCTGTGCTGTAGCTTTCTGCAGCCTTTCCCCATTTAAACAATATTCAACTCCGTTATTCTGCCTGCCAGAGGGCATAACCTCACATTTCCTCACATTATTTCCATCTGCTAAGTTTTTAACCGCTCCCGGAACCTGTCCATACCCCACTGCCTTCTCTTTGTGTCAACCTCACCACTGTTAACTCTGTTTCTCTCTCCACCGATGCTGCTAGACCTTATGAGTTTCTCCAGCACTTCCTGTTTTTATTTCAGCACCCATGGTATTTTGCTTTTCTGTTTATTAGATACTTGGGCAGTGTCCTGGTCAATATTTCTCCTTCACCATCGTTATTACAACAAACAACCTGGTCTTTACCACAATTGCTGCTTGCTGTGCACAAGCTGTGCACAATGTTTCATAGATAACAAGGTGTAGAGCTGGATGAACACAGCAGGCCAAGCAGCATCAGAGGAGCAGGAAAGCTGACGTTTCGGGCCTAGACCCTTCTTCAGAAAAGATGTTTCATACTTGGTTGGGTGTGACTGCTTGGGTGTACCTGTCTCAGGGTGATGAGACTACAACCATTTACAGAAGCTGTGAATTAACCATTTAGATCAATCCTTCTACTTCAACAATACACCATACAGGTGCATGAAATAGTTTCCAAATTCAGAGAGAAATTTCTAACGTATTGGAGACAGTTCAGACACAGCTCACAAGATTAATTCCTGTAATAAGTGGTTTGCCTTTGAGGGAGTGTTGGACAGGCTGGGCTGGAATTTAGAAAAGTTAGAGGAGACTTGATCAAAACATAGAAGATCCTGACGGATCTTAACAGGATGGCTGTGAGGACGATGCTTCCAATTGTATGTTAAATGGATTTGTCTGCAGCCCCTTTTTGGAATGCGCTGCTGTTAAAATTTTGGTTGCACTTCAGCCCCACACTCCTGATCTACGGGCAGCTGCTGCTGGGAGAGCTGGACGAGTCTACAGGCCTTCTCAGGGCCTTGGTCTTAGGCCTGGTAAAGGTGGCCATTAGCTTGTCCAGGCAGCGGGCTGAAGAGGGGCTTGTTGTTCCTGTCTGCCCCTTTATTGTGGTTACATCCGCGCACGGGTGACCCTGGAGAGGGAGCACTTGGTTCTCACTGGCATGGTCGAGGACGTTCTTGACTGATGGGTGCCACGGGGGCTGGAATGTACCATAAACCCAAACTACAAAATATTGATTTACTAAATCATTTTATTTCTGTACGATAGGTTTCTATTTTGCCTTTTGAGTTGTGTTTGTTTTTGGGTTGGTGTCCAGGAACAGGGCTGTTTTATTTTCCCATTATTTCAATTTTTGACTCCCTTCAAGAGCCCTGGGGTCTGTTATTTTATCAAGAAATATTTATTCTACATTTTGACCCATTGTTGTCCCTACCCTATGAGTGGTTGGTGGGGGCAATTCGAGAAAAACCATTTTTTATTTGTTTATTTGTTGCTTTTCCTTTTCCAGAGTCACTGGAGTTTCATTTTACCTCAGAAGTTGGGGAATCTTTTGCTTTTCTGTTTGAAACAGGTAGAGTGAGATTTGCTCTGGGCTTGACCTGGTGTTGTGCTCATCCCAGGATTGACTGATGGGGGCAGTCTCATGGTGGGATGTGGGGTTGTCTTGACCTTTTTGTTTTAAAGAGTGGAAAAGATGTTTCCCTTTCCGGGAGAATCTAGAATAAAGGGTCATCGTTTCAAGATTAGTGATCGTCCACTTAAAACAGAAATGAAGCAATGTTCTTTCTCTCAGAAAGTGATGAGTCTATGGAACTCTCTTCCTGAAAAGGAGTTAAAACAGTCTTTGAATATTCTTAAGGCAGAGTTGGACAGATTCATGTTAAGCAAGGAGGTGCAAGTTTATCAGGGATAGACAGAAATATGGAATAATCAGGTCAGCCAAAATCTCATTGAACTGCTGCTCCTAATTCAACCTGAAATTCAAATGTATATTTTATTTGTTCATTTCTCTAGAGGATAGTTATTTAAAAGATTTTTTTGACTTGAACTGGATGGGTGCAGTCTTTTAAGTTTAGTTTCTGTTCTGAAGAATTTTGAATGTATTTCCTAAACTTTTTATTGATCGTGCGACTTGACGTTTCAGATCCTGTATTAAACTATAGCTGCTGGAGGTTTTAAAAGGTCTTCATGTTGCTCTTTGTAAATGTAAACCTCATGTGGTGAATCAACAAGAGTGATAGCGACAAGATGCACCAAAGTGACAGAATGAGTCCATCACTGCAGTGGATTCACCAGATGCCAAACAATAAAAGGTTCTCTGCATTCCTAATCACGTGGTGGAAACTCATTGAAATGCCTCGGAACAAAGAAACATTTAATCATGTTGCATCACACTTAAGCTCCGTATCAAAAGTGATTTCACATGAGAATTCCCCATGAAAAAAATTACATGTGAGTTAGTAGGCTAGGGCTAGGGCTAGGACTGACAATAAAGCAAGTAAGTGGCACTGAGGTGTGAGGTCAGCTGCGATCTTACTGAAGGGTGAGATAGGTTTGATGGGCTGAATGGCCGACTTCAGCTTCTATTTTTTACGTTCTTATGCATTTCAAAATTAGCATCATGTAGGAACTATTTGTAACAATTGGTCTTGGTTAGAACTCAAAATCTCATAGAATCCCTACAGTGTGGAAACAGGCCCTTCAGCCCAACAAGTCCACATCAACCCTCATGGCATCCCACCCAGACTCACTTCCTTATAATCCACCTAATCTACACATCCCTGAACACTACAGGCAATTTAGCATGGCCAATCCACCTCGCCTGCACATCTTTGGACTGTGGGAGGAAACCGGAGCACCCAAAGGAAACCCACGCAGACACAGGGAGAATGTGCAAAGTCCACACAGACAGTTGCCTGAGGGTGGAATTGAACCCAGGTCCCTGGAACTTTGAGGCAGCAGTGCTAACCACTGAGCCACTGTGCTGCCCAGAGTTTGTTGAGGGGACACGCGGAGTAATCATGAAGCTGTTGGATTGATATAACAATCAATATCCTTTAGGGAAGGAAATCTTTCCCTCTTATGACCCAGTTGATGTTCCTACCGAGCATATCAGAGCCCACATCAAAACCTGGCTTTGTGGATCATCTTTTCTTTAGTCTGGTTTTAATGGAGAGGATTGGGGTGGGGGATTGTCCCACAGAAACACAAGTATGAAATGCTGAAGATGTTTTAACAATAAAACAGAAATTTATCAACAACATAAATAAAAACAGAATAATCTAAATTTTCTAGTTATAAAACACAATCAAAATTTTTAAACACACTGTAAAAATGATCTCATTAACCCCTTTCATCATATAATCTTTAAGTAACAATAACAACAGCTTTAATGTAGTATCGAAAACATGTTCCTAATACAGTCCCACAAAGATTTGCATTGGTGCAGTCACCACTACCAAACACGGGTTTGTGGAGGAAGTGTTGTCAAGGGACAGTACTATTTCAGGGTTTCCCTCCATCTCTCCTCCTCTGACCAATAAAAAAAAACCCACTATGAAGACCACAAGCAGCAGTAGCAGAGTAAGTATAAACCTACCGGAGGTCAGGGCACATTGTAGCTGGAAGGGAAAAAGCTAGAGTGAGGCCATAGGGAGGCTGTGACTGGATTCGCTGGGAGGAAATTGGCACTAAATTTGAAAAAGAGCACAGCCAAGAAGTATCAATAAAATTAATTAACTCAATAAGTAATTAACTAAGTAGAAATGACTGGACGGCTGATGTGTTGTAGCTGTATGATGTGGGAGCTGGCTGATCCCATTGCAAACTGCAGTGACCACATCTGCAGCAAGTGTTGGTTGCTCGAGGAACTTCGGCTCAGAGTTGATGAGTTGGAATCTGAGCTTCAAACGCTGTGGCACATCCAGGAGGGGGTGAAGTACCTGGAAGCTGTGTTTCAGGAGGCAGTCACACCCGGTGGATTAAGTAATTCAAATTTGGTCAGTGGTCAGGGACAGCAGGGGGTGACTGTAAGCGAGGCAGGTAGAGGGATCCTGCAGTCAGGAACAAAGGAGCCTCAGCTCTTGACCTTGTCCAACAGGTATGAGGTACTTGCTCCCTGTGTGCATGAGGAAAAGGGCTGCAGGGAGGATGAGCCAACTGACCACTGCACCATGATACGGGAGGCCATTCAAGAGGGGGGAGCAAAAAGACTGGTGGTAGTTGTAGGGGATTCTATAATTAGGGGGATAGACAGTATCCTTTGTAAGCAGGATCGAGAGTCCCGCATAGTGTGTTGCCTGCCCGGTGCCAGGGTAAGGGATATCTCTAACCGGCTGGAAAGGATATTGGAGCAGGAGGGGGAGGATCCAGTTGTTGTGGTCCACGTCGGAACAAACAACATAGGCGAGACTAGGAAAGAGGACCTGTTCAGAGATTATCAGGATCTAGGAACCAAATTAAAGAACAGGTCCTCAAGGGTTATAATCTCTGGATTACTGCCCGAGCCACATGCTAATTGGCATAGGGACATGAGAATAAGGGAAGTAAACACATGGCTAAAGGAGTGCTGTGGGAAAGAGGAGTTCCTTTTCATGGGGCACTGGCATCAGTATTGGAACAGGAGGGATCTGTAGCACTGGGACAGTTTCCACTTGGGATCAATATTCTAGCAAAAAGGGTTAATAGACTGGTCAACAGGACTTTAAACTAGAAAGTAGGGGGAAATGGAAGGATAAAACGTCCCCCATTGGGGAACAAAGCAACAGGCTAACATCTGTAGGGGTAGATTCCACTGTGTGGAAAAATATGAAAAAAATGACAGTGAAGGAGAATTCAGGAGAAGTTATTAAAGTCTCCAGCACAGGCACAAATAGGACAGAGTGTTTGGAAAGGGTTAGGAATCAAACTTCAAGCACACTGGATAAACGAGTGACAGTGAGAAGAGGGACAGTTAATACAGGACTGAAGGTATTGTATCTGAATGCATGTAGTATAAGAAAGAAGGTAACTGAGCTTGTGGTGCAGATCGAAATTGGCAGATATGACGTGGTGGGCACCACAGAGACATGGCTGCTAGGGGATCAGGATTGGGAGCTGAATATCGAAGGATATACATCTTATCAAAAAGATAGGCAGGTCGGCCGAGGGGGTGGGCCTCATTAGTAAGGAATGAAAGTAAATCAATGGTAAGAAATGAAGTATGGTCATTTGGTGTAGAATCTGTGTGGGTAGAGTTGAGGAACTGCAGAGGTAAAAAAAAACCAGAGTTGGAATTATATTGGAATTATGGTCTGCAAACAGTAGTTGGGAGCTGGGGCGCAAGATATACCATGAAATAGAAAACGAGTGTAAGAAAGGCAAAGGTATGGTGATCATGGGGGATTTCATTATGCAGATGGGCTGGGAAAATCAGATTGGTAGTGGATTGCGAGAAAAAGAATTTGTGGAATGTCTACGAGATGGCTTTTTGGAACAGCTTGTGGTGGAGCCCACAGGGGAACACGAAATATTGGATTTAGTATTGTGCAATGAGGCAGACTTGATAAGGGAACTTAAGGTGAAGGAATGCTCAGGAGGCAGTGATTATAATTGGATAGAATTTACTCTGCAATTTGAGAGGGAAAAGATAGAATCAGAAGTAATGGTATTATAGCTGAATAAAAGCAACTACAGAGGCATGAGGGAGGAGCAGAGCAGAATCTCTGGGAGAGGAACCTAGCAGGAAAGACGTGGACCAGCAATAGCAGGAGTTTCTGGGAGTATTTCAGGAGACACAGCAAAACTTCATCCCTAGGAAAAAGAAGCATGGTACACGGAGGATGAGGCAACCATGGCTGACTAGAGAAATCAGGGATAGCATAAAAGCAGCAAATAAAGCATATATTGTGGTGAAGGGCAGTGGGAAACCAGAGGATTGGGAAGTTTACACAGACCAACAGAGGGCAACAAAAAAGAAATAAAGAGAGAGAAGATTAAATATGAAGGTAAGCTAGCCAGTCATACAAAGGACGACTGTGAGAGTTTCTTGAGATATATAAAGGGCAAAAGTGGACATTGGACCACTAGAAAATGACACTGGAGAGATAATAGTGGGGAACAAGGAAATGGCTGAGGAACTGAATAATTACTTTGTGTCAGTCTTCACAGTAGAAGACATGAGTAATATCCCAAAAATTCGAGAGAGTCAGGGGGCAGAGCTGAGTGTGGTGGCCATCACCAAGGAGAAGATGCTAGAAAAATTGAATGACCTGAATGTGGATAAATCACCAGGACCAGATGGACTACACCCCAGTATTCTGAAGGAGATAGCTGAAGAGATAGTGGTGGTTGTAGTGGTGTTCTTTCAGGAATCACTAGAGTCAGGGAGGGTCCCAGAGGACTGGAAAATCGCAAACATGACATCCCTGCTTAAAAAGGGAGACTGAAAATTACAAGCCGATTGGCCTAACTTTGGTCGTGGATAATATTTTAGAGTCCATTTTGAAGGATGAGATTTCTGAATACTTGGAAGTGCGTGGTAAAATAGGGCAAAGTCAGCATGGCTGCATCAAGAGGAGGTCATGCCTGACAAATCTGTTAGAATTATTTGACGAAGTAACAGGCAGTTTAGACCAAGGACAGCCAATGGATGTTGTCTACCTGGACTTCCTGAAGGCCTTAGACAAGGTGCCGCACAGGAGGCTGCTGAGTAAGATAACGGCCCACAGTGTTAGAGGCAACATGCTAGCAAGGATAGAAGATTGGATGTCTGGCAGAAAGCAGAGAGTGGGGGTAAAAGGATCTTTCTCAGGATGGCAGCTGGTGACAAGTGGTGTTCCGCAAGGGTCAGCGTTGGGACCACAACTTTTCACTTTATACATTAATGATCTTGATGAAGGAACTGAGGGCATTCTGGCTAAGTTTGCAGATGATACAAAGATAGGTAGAGGGGCAGGTAGTATTGAGGAGGTGGGGAGGCTGCAGAGGGATTTAGACAGGTTATCAGACTGGGCAACGACGTGGCAGATGGAGTACAATGTGGGAAAGTGTGAGGTCATGCACGTTGGTAAGAAGAATAACAGCATGGACTGTTTTCTAAATGGGGAGAAAATTCAGAAGTCTGAAGTGCAAAGAGACTTGGGAGTTCTAGTCCAGGATTCTTTCAAAGTAAACTTGCTGGTTGAGTCAGTAGTTAGGAAGGTAAATGCAATGTTGGCATTTATTATGAGAGGTCTTGAATATGAAAGCAGGGATGTACTTCTGAGGCTCTATAAGGCTCTGGTCAGGCCACAGTTGGAGTATTGTGTGCAGTTTTGGGCCCCATATCTTGGGAAAGACATACTGACCCTGGAGCAGGTTCACAAGAATGGTTTGGGAATGAAAAGCTTAACGTACGAGGAACGTGTGAGGACTCTGGGGTATACTCAATGGAGTTTAGAAGGATGAAGGGGGATCTAATTAAAACTTACAGAATACTGAATGGCCTGGATGGAGTGGATGTTGCGAAGATGTTTCCATTGGTAGGAGAGACGAGGACCTGAGGGCACAGGCTTAGAGTAAAGGGAAAACCTTTTAGAACTGAGATAAGGAGAATCTTCTTCAGCCAGAGAGTAGTGAATCTATGGAATTCACTACCATAGAAGGCTCTGGAGGCCAGGTTATTGAGTACATTTAAGACAGAGATAGATAGGCTCTTGATTGTTAAGGGGATCAAGGGTTATGGGGAGAAAGTGGGAGAATAGGTATGAGAGACTTATTAGCCATGATTGAATGGCAAAGCAGACTTGATGGGCTGAATGGCCTAATTTCTGCTCCAAAATCTTACGATCTCATGGTCTAAAGCTCATCTTGTATAATATCCTCAAAGAAAAGATGTACTATTCACACTAGATTCGCTGCCACTTGCACTGTAGCAGGTTTAACTTATAGCCTATAATAACTTCTTCCTGGAGCTGTTCATGCATCTGAGCTTAAATGTATTCAGTTTTAAGTAACCTATTCAGGGTTTTATCCCAACACCTCAGGCCTGAGACTATCGCTAACTCTTTACTCTAAGGTCATCTAGTTTCACTATTGCCTTCCCTTCTTGGAAGCACTGGTCTATCTAAACATCATCATCATAGGATTTCACAGGACTGTCCCAAACTCAAAGTGACGCTAAATTAAAAATATTTCTCTGTCTAAACATTGATAACAAGGTGTAGAGCTGGATGAACACAGCAGGCCAAGCAGCATCAGAGGAGCAGGAAAGCTGATGTTTCGGGTCTGGACCCTTCTTCAGAAAAACAATAGTGTTTACCATATGCTTAAAAAAGATCCCTCCTGACTTTATAAACTGGAGCTAGCTTATCTTGATTGGTTGTAAAGCCCTACCAATATAAATAAAAGGCCCAGTAATTCTAAAGCTAGGCCTCACAAACTGATTTAAAGGTAATCACAATGGCTGCAGAAGTACTTACGAATTAATTACTAACATCAGATGCATGGAAAACACATTGTTTCCTAACTCAGGGACCAAAAAAAAGGCCAAACTTACAATAAATAATATCAAAAATATACATAGTTCCCGACCAATACAGGAAATCTGTATACAGCCTTTGTAAGGCTATCAGAGATGCCAAGACGCAATACTAAACTAACTTGAGACCCAGACCAACCACATGGACACCCACTGTTTGTGGCAAGGTGTACACGATATAACAGGCCACAAAGTGAAGTCAAACAGAATAGCGGGCAGCAATACACCCTTACCCAATGAGCTAAATGCATTCTACATTTGCTTTGACCAGAAGGTCAGTGAAATAGTGTCACCTATCCTAACAGCCTCAGATGCACCTGTACTCATGGTCACCGTTGCAGATGTCATATCAGCCTTCTTGAGAGTGAACACAGAGAAAGTGACTGGCCCAGACTGAGTCCCTGGCCATGCACTCAGGTCCTGTGTGGACCAGCTGGCAGGAGTATTCACAGACATCTTTAACCTCTCCTTACTACGGTCTGAAGTTCCCACCTTCTTCATGAAGCCCACCATCATCCAGGTGCCAGGAAAAAGTTATGCAGCATGTCTCAGTGACTACTGCCTGGTGGCTCTGACCTCCATTATTATGAAGTTCTCACATCAATTCCAGCCTCTCAAATTGCCTTGATCCTTTGCATTTCACATACCAGCGCAACAAATCACCAGCAGACGCCATCTCCCTGGCCCTACACTCATCCTTAGAACATCTGGATAATGAGGATACCTGTGTCAGGCTCCTACTTATTGACTACAGTTCTACCTTCAACACCATAATTCCAAACAAACTCATCTCTAAACTCCGAGACTGAGACCTCGGCTCCCTCCTTTGTAACTGGATCCTTGACTTCCTGACCCATAGACCGCAATCAGTAAGAATTGGTGACAACACTTCCTCCATCATAATGTTCATCACTGGTGCCCTGCAAGGCTGTGTCCTCAGCCCCCTACTATACTCCTTATACACTCACAACTGTGTGCTGAAATTCTGCCCCAATTCCATTTACAAGTTTGCTGACGACACCACCATTGTAGGTTGGATCTCAAACAACATTGCGACAGAATACAGGAAAGAGACTGAGTGCTTAGTGGCATGTTGTAAAGACAATAATCTTTTCATCAATGTCAGCAAAATGAAGGAGCTGGTCATTGCGGAGTGGAAGACATGCCCCTGCCTGCCTCAGTGTGCTGAGGTGGAGATGGTCTAGAACATCAAGTTCCTGGAAGTGATGCTCACCAACAATCTGCCCTGGTCCATCCACATTGAAGTGACGGTCAAGAAAGCACAACAACATTCCTACTTTCGAGAAGGCTAAGGAAATTTGGCATGTCCTTAATGACTCTTAACAATTTTTATAAAATGCACTGTAGAAAGCATCCTATCCGGATGCATCACAGCTTGGTATGGCAACTGCTCTGCCCAAGACCACAAGAGATTATACAGAGTCATGAACGCAGCCCAGTCCATCCCAAAAACCAGCCTTCCCTCCACTGACTCCATCTATACTTCTCGGGTAAAGCAACCAACATAATCAAAGACCCCTCCCACCCTGGTAATACTCTCTTTCACTCTCTTCCATCGGGTAGAAGATATAAAGGTTTGACTAAATATACGAACCGATTCAACAGCAGGTTTTTCCCCACTGTTATCAGGTTTTTGAACAGGTCTCTCAACTGTTAATGTTGATCTCTCTCTCTCTCTGCACCTTCTCTGTGGCTGTAACACTGTATTTTACACTCTGTTCTGTTCCCCGATGCACTTTGTATGGTACGGTCTGCCTGTATAACATGCAAAGCAACACTTTACACTGTATCTCAGTACATGTGACAACAGTAAGCCAAACTAAACTAACCTCAAACTAAACTAAAAGAAGGCTACATCACACCATTCTCATGGGGTGTGAGGTAATTTGTAACTCCAGTTGCATTGCCAACATGATCAACTTTTGACTGCTGTCTGAAGTTGCAGAGAAAATTGCTCAGTCATTTGAAGTCAAGAAAATAAAACACTGCCAGTACCTTGCCAAGGCAACAAGGAATGGGCATTCCAGCAACAGCCACAGCTCATGAAACTGTTTTTAGAACACATCAGTTAAAAAGGGTGAATTTTGAGCAGTGACTGACTTTAGGTGTCCCAGGATAAAACTAAATTGTATTGTGTGAGACTGAGAGCAGCACTGACTGGCTGCCTGGGAGTCTGTATCAGGGCAAATTCTCTTCAGTCCAGTGTGTTGCTGGTTATGTGACAGGTATGAGAGGAGCAAAAATGGTGGATTGGAAACAAAGAAAGTGATTCAATGTTGCCAATTGGATTGAACATTTTTAGTAATTAATGATGAGTTAACAATATCCAGATATCCTAAATTAATCTAGTCCCATCTGCCAGCATTTGGCCCACATCCTCTAAACCTTCCTATTCATGTACCAATCCAGATACTTTTTAAATGTCGATAAAATTTTATCAACTCTGACTTCCATCATCTGCAGTTCTTGTTATCTCCTAGTCACTTTTTAAATTTTTGTACCAGCCTACACCATCGCCTCTGGCAGCTCATTCCATACACACACCACCCACTGTGTGAAAACATTGCCTCTTAGGTCCCTTTTAAATCTTTCCCCTCTCACCTTAAACCTATGCCTCCTAGTTTTGGACTCCTCTACCCTGGGAAAAAGACCTTGGCTATTCACCTATCCATGCCCCTCACGATTTTATAAACCTCTATGTGGTCACCGCTCAGCATCTGATGCTCCAGGGAAAATAGCCCCAGCCTATTCAGCCTCTCCCTGTAGCTCATTTGGAAAGTATGGGAAACAGACTGTTACTAAACCATAAGACCATAAGACATAGGAGCAGAAATAGGCCATGAAATCTGCTCTACCATTCAATGAGATCATGACTGATCTGATCACCCTCAACTTCTGCATTTTCCCATAACCCTCCAACCCTGGCAACATCCTTGTAAATATTTTCTGAGCCCTTTCAAATTTAATTTCTTTTCTATAGGAGGGAGACCAGAATTGATAGTAGTATTCCAAAAGTACAGCCAGAACATGACCTCCCAACTCCTATACTTAATGCACTGACCACTTGAGGCAAGCATACCAAATGCCTTCTTCAATATCCTATCTCCTCTCCCAAGGACCTTACCATTAAATGCATAAGCCCTGCTCTGATTTGCCTTTCCAAAACACAACATCTCACTTTCGTCTAAATTAAATTCCATCTGCCACTCTTCAGCAGAAAAAAAGTTAGTTTGTTTAGGAACTTGCTGAATTTCTACATGATAAGATCTATAGTCTTAATAATTGCCAGTTCAACTCTTTGCACAAATGTTCAGGCTGTAAACTAATAATTTCAGTAGCCATTTAACAATATGTGGGGTGTTTAGCTCAATTAGTTGGTTAGTGTTACCAACAGCATGGGTTCAATTCCTACACTAGCTAGGGTTACCATGAAGGACTCTCATTCTGACCCTCTTCATTTACCTGAGGCATGGTGACCCTTAGTTTAAACCACCACTAGACATCTCTCTAACATGAGAGCTGGACATGGCAATTTTCCCTTTTACTTAACAATGTACTGGTGTCTCCAACCTAGAATGGGAACAATTCCACCTGATTCCTGCATGTGATCAATTGTTTTCCAAGATTTTCCTTTCTCTCTTTAACTGTTCTTGCCCTCTCTATTTCTCTTCCTCTTCCTGATTTGATTTATTTCTCCATCACTCCCTTGTTCATTTTTCCAGCTATGAGGATAGGAGGGTCTGGGATTGTTATCAGCTAAACAGGAATTAAGGATTTATTTGAAGTTTATGAAATTATGAGATACTAGGTAACGGTCCTAGTAAGGACCTATTGCCCTTATCGCCCCTCTATAACAGTGGACAAAGGTTCAACATCAAATATGGAAGAATCAAAGTGGAGTTGAAGAATTATTTTGTCACCAGAACATGGTAGGGGTCTGAAACTCACTACCCAAGAGGAAGGTAGAAGCAGAACCCCTCATCTTACTGAGAAGACTTTGGATATATAACTGACAATGATACAGATCAGGAGCTGGGTGGTGGGATTAGATTGGACAGCTCTTTCTCAGTCAACACAGGAATCATAATCTGAACTTTTGATAAAAATGATTCTTGAGACAATGAGGGAATGTGGAATACTCAGATCTTATCAAATGTTAACGGGGCCAAGTGGCCTACTCCTGTTGCTAATTCATATTTTCATCTGAATGACCTCCTCCCGTGACAAATATTTTCACTGCTTTTATGGTTAAAATCTGATCGGTTTGGCAAATAGACAGTTGCAAAACCATTAGACCATAAGACATAGGAGCGGAAATAAGTCATTCAGCCCATCAAATCTGCTCTACCATTCAATGAGATCATGACTGATCTGCTCACTCTCAACTTCACTGTCCTGCATTTTCCCATAACCCTGATTCCCTTCCTAATTAAAAATCTGTCTTTCTCAGCCTTGAATATACTTAACAACCGAGGCTCGACAGCGATCTGTGGGAAAGAATTCCACAGACTCTGAAAGAAGAAATTACTCCACATCTCTGACTTAAATGGGTGACCCCTTACCCCGAGATGATGCCCTCCAGTCCTCCTCATTGTTCGGTTTCCCATCACAAGCTCACACTAAGTGCAGGGAAAAATGTATTTCTTGAGCTGACTTGGTTTAGTTGAAAAGCTGAACATAGGGTCTGTACAATATTTCACAATGGCAAGATCCTCCGCCTCAGTTGGTTGGAGAGGTCAGAGATTGCAGGACCCAGTGAGAGTAATTCATATTTTCTGTGATTCGGTTGTAAGTGTTCAAAACCTCAGTCAGGACTGGGTGCTGACTGACATTAACCAGGTGGCCCCCTTGAGACTGAGCCAGATAATAACAAGAAACTGGAGTTATAGGAAGGGAACGGGACCACAACAAGACTTTCATTTTATTCATACATGGGATGGGAGCATCGCTGACTGGGCCAGCATTTATTGTCCATCGCATAAGAGCCAACCATATTGCTGTGCATCTGGTGTCACATATAAGCCACCCAGGTAAGAGTGGCAGATTTCTTTCCCTAAAGGACATTGGTGAGCCAGCTGGGTTTTTCCAACACTTAATGGCAGTTTCACAATCATCATTAGGTTGTTTTCATTGAATACAAATTCCACATTCTACCATGTCTGTGGCGGGATTCAAGCCCAAGTCCCCAGAACATTACCTGAGTCTCTGGATTAACAGTTCAATGATAATACCACTAAGCCATCACCTCTATAGTTCACCTCAGTCCATCCCAAACCCCGATGGAAATGCTCAGTCTCTTCTTCTGATGGAATACTAGTGTTTCCCCTCTGTCACTGAACCTTCCAGCGCAAGTCAGAGCCTTAGAGCTTTAGAGTCATACAGCACGAAAGCACAACCTTTGGCCCTACTTGTCTGTGCCATCCTGGTTTCCCAAACTAAATTGGTCCTATTTACCTGCACTTGGCCCATATCAGTCTAAACCGTTCCCATTCATGTACCTAACAACATTTCCATTAAAAGTGACTTGCATTTGTATAGTGCCTTTCATGACCTCAGGATGTTGTAAAGGACTTTACAAACAATGACGTACTTTTGAAATGTTGTTATGGGGCGTTGAGTTGTACACAGTGAGATCCTGCAAGGAGTCGTGTCATAGTGACCGGATCATCTGATTTTTAGTGATGTTAACTGAAGGGTAACTATCAGTCAGGACACCAGAGACAACTGCCATGCCCTACAGTGCTGAAAGAGGCAATTCAGCCCATCAAGTCCACATCAACCTTCTTAAGAGCATCCCAACCAGATCCACCCTCTTGCTCCACAATATCCCTGTAATCCTCAATTAAGCACGGCCAATCCACCTCACCCGCACACCTTTCAACTGTGGGAGGAAACCATAGTACTCGGCAGCAATCCTCACAATATTCCAGAATGGCAAGATCCTCCACTAAAGTCGGTTAGAGAATATGCACACTCCACACAGACTGTCACCCAACGCTGCAATCAAACCAGGTCCCTGGTGCAGTGAAGTAGCGGTGATAACCACTGAGACACCTGGGATCTTGGGCAGATGGGGAGACATCTACAAGGACAATGGGCAGCAGACACATGGGAACACCACCCCCTGCGGGTTCCCCTCCAAGCCACTCACCGTCCTGACTTGGAAATATATCACGGTTCCTTCATTGTCGCTGGGTCAGAATCTGGAATTCCCTCTCTAAGGCATTGTGGGTCTACCCATAGCACAGAGGCTGCAGGTTCAAGAAGGCAGCTTACCACCACCTTCTCAAGGCAACTAGGGACAGGCAATAAATACAATGCCCACATCCCACAAAAGAATATAAAAAGTTTAGCAGCTAAACTTAAAGACAGCCCTTCTGACATGGCGGCACTCCCTCAGTACTGACCCTCCGACAGTGCGGCACTCCCTCAGCACTGACCCTCCGAC
>NC_063338.1:96501791-96541768 GCF_021869965.1 Rhincodon typus
GACCCTCCGACAGTGCGGCACTCCCTCAGCACTGACCCTCCGACAGTACGGCACTCCCTCAGTACTGACCCTCCGACAGTGCGGCACTCCCTCAGTACTGACCCTCCGACAGTGCGGCACTCCCTCAGTACTGACCCTACGACAGTGTGGCACTCCCTCAGCACTGACCCTCTGACATTGCAGCACACTGTCAGTACTACACTCTGAGCGGCAGGGTAAATGGTGTGCTCAAGTCACTGGAGATGGAGCTAAACTAATTTTAGGCCATATTTGGAATATTGTGCACAGTTTTGGGCGCCATATCTCAGGAAAGATGCACTGGTCCTGGAGCGGGTTCAGAGGAGGTTCATGAGAATGGTCCAAGGAATGAAAAGTTCAACATATGAGGAACGTTTAAGGAATCTGGGTCTATGCTCGATGGAGTTTAGAAGGATGAGGGGTGATCTAATTGAAACTTACTAAATGGCCTGGATAGAGTGGATGTTGGGAAGATGTTTCCATTGGTAGGAGAGACTGAGACTGAGTGCACAGCCTTAGAGTCAAGAGAATACCTTTTAGATCGGAGATAAGTAGAAACTTCTTCAACCAGAGAGTGGTGAATCGATGGAATTCACTGCCACAGAAGGCTGTGGAGGCCAGGTCATTGAGAATTTTAAGACTGAGATAGATAGGTTCTTGATTGTCAAGGGGATTAAGGGTTACAGGGAAAAAGCAGGAGATTGAGGTTGAGAAATTTATCAGCCATGAATGATTGGCAGAGCAGACTCAATGGGCTGAATGGCCTAATTTCTGCTCCTGTGTCTTATGGTCTTATGGCCTAACCTTCTGTCTCTCTGTTGAGAGAGAGGGACACAGGAAAAGAGGGAGTGCTGCCTATTGACCTACATGAGAGCAGTCTCCAGTTTAGAGTGAGTGCAGGTTTGGAGTGATAGTCTGTGTTGACCTAAAGAGTTGAGGGAGAGGTTAGTGATGAACATGTGAATGAGATCACAGGCTGTTCCAATGAACACTGAATCATACAATGAGACGTCGTCATTAACCTTTGGGATTATGCAAACACTAGTCAAACTTAATGCTTCCTGTCCATTCATCTTAGCTGGAGAATCCCATGCAGTCCAGCCTGTAATTCAACAGTTTGCAAAGTGGGGTCAAAGCGGAAACTGCTGGATGCATTCATTTGATTTTCCCAGACTGTATCTTTGGAATACTGTCTAAAACAAGATTGGACTGAGGAAACTGGAAATAAATACTGGCAAAATTTGCCAATCGTATGTCGAGACTTTGTGTGCAGTGTTTCAGAATATGTAGGCTCTACTTTATTTAACAGCAATTTTGAGCTGCTGCATCTCACTTAACACAATGGATGGTTTGCTATTGCAAGATCCGCTTTTCCCAGAGATCGTTGGTACTTTGTGAATTTGAATTCATCTTTAACAGAAAGTAACAGCTACATAAATCTGGAATAAAAGATTTCTGAAGAAGGGTCCCGACCCGAAAAGTCCACTTTCCTGCTTCTCTGATGCTGCCTGGCCTGCTGTGTTCCTCCAGCTGTTGCCTTTGGAATAGAATCGTGGTGTCTTAGTCAAATAAAGAAACTCCAGATGCTGGAGATCTGACACATATATAAAAACAGAAAGCACTGGAGAAATTCAGCAGGTCTGGCAGCACCTGTGAAGAGAGAACCAAAGTTAACATTTTGAGTCCAGTGAACCTTCTTCAGTTGTGAAGAAATTCTAAAGCTTTGGATACTCAATTGTTGAATATACTAAATGTGGGGATAGATCAATGTTTGGTCTCTCAGGGAGTTGAGGGAGATGGAGGGTGGATGAGGAAGTGAGGTTGAAGCCCATGGCCAATCAATAATTGACCTCATTTCTGTTTTAACAGTCACTGCTGGGAGATTGCTTTACAGAAAGATCTCAGAATCTGAAGGGCCCCAATTGGATCAAGTTAAAAGACATCTGGAAGGGTATCTGATTGGAAGGGTTTAGAGGGATATGGGCCAAATGGTGACAAATGGGACTAGATCAAGGGGAGGCAACGACCTAGTGGTATTATCACTGGACTATTAATGCAGAGACCCAGATAGCGTTCTGGGGACCTGGGTTTGAATCCTGCTATGGCAGATGGTGGAATTTGAATTCAATAAATATCTGGAATTAAGAATCTAAATAATAAATGCTAGGCAGCATTTATTGGCCATCCCTAGTTGCCCAGAGGGCAGTTTAGAGTCAACCACATTGCTGTGGGTCTGGAGTCAAATGTAGGCCAGACCAAGTAAGGATGGCAGTTTCCTTCACTAAAGTACATTAATGACCCAGATGGGAGTTTCCTGACAATTGACAATGGATTTGTGGTCATCATTAGATTCTTAATTCCGGATAGTTTACTGAATTCAAATTCCACCATCTGCTATGACAGGATTTGAATCCGGGTCCCCAGAATGTTTATCTGGGTCTCTAGAGCAGCAGTCCAGCGATAAAACCACTAGGCCACTGTCTCTCCTGGAGACAAACCCACTGACCCCTGTAGGGGTCTGTCTGACGGGGCAACAAAAGGATGCCAATGAATACAAACAAGATGAGCATCACATTGTTCCTAATCTCTAATGCAGACCTAGAAGTCTGATCGGGCATCAGAGTGGGTGAACATTGGGCCAATGATATGTTGATGGTAAGGGAGCAGAATTTGGGATATGGGGGTGAGGGTGTCACAGAGCAGTCATGAGCCTGAAGAGGTCAGGACTGGGGAAGGTTCTGACTGGTCCGGATCAGTTAAAGGGCGACTGGACTAACACCAACTGAGAGAGACATGACACGGGTGAGGCCTTCACCAAATTGCTCAGGTATCACCAGCTGAAATCACCAATCTCAGTGAAGGCCCCTGCCTATAAGGGTGAGCTGCCTTCACAATCTGATCATGAACTCTGAATCTTCAATGTGAGGCAGACAGAGGTAAAGCTTTGTTTGAATTCTTTATTCCATGATATTGCCCAGCAATGATAAATATTTTCCCCTTGTCACCACAAGCAAATGTCACCATGAATCTCTTTAAAAAACATCCACAAGCAAAGTGTCAAGGCACTGAGTACAGGGCACCAGAAAGCATGAAAACAATTGCCATAAAGTAGCAGTGACTACATCATGCACTTTTCAAAAATGAACATTGAACTCAGCTTTTGTAGAGATAGGAGCGAGGGGAGGGAATAAATCCCACAGTTTGAGGAGCTCGGGGGAGAGAGTTCGTGATACAGAGGACAGAGGGAGAGTATGGGATGGAGAGCAGGGGGAGAGTGTGGGACAGAGGGCAGAGGGGTAAATGTGTGTATTGGGGTATTTGGGGATTGGGACGGATAGTGGGCAGAGTTCAGAGAACTAAGCAAAGTTGGACTTAATAAAGAGGCAAGAAAAGTTATAATAGTGAGTAATTAGCATTACGTTACATTAAACAGAATTTATTCGACATATGATCTTTACTGTGAAGATAATTAAAACTCAGTTTCAAATGAGAGAGAGATTCAATTTGTTGTCTTGCTGTTTCTCTGTTGCTGATGATCTGGAGGGTGGGCCTTCATGTGTTAAGCATCAGTGATAGGATCTTCAGAGAGGAATTGATTCTCGCTACTATCCCTTCCAAACTGAATGATCTTAAGTCTGTTACACTGAAAAAGAAACAAGAGTATTTTGCTGATTGAGAGGAGCTTGATTCTACACAGAGTACAGTTATGTCACCAGGTACAAGATCCATTACGGCTCACTGTTCAGTCCATCTCGTGTCTGAGAGAAATGCTAACCTGAGTTGATTGAGTGGTAACACAATGGGAATTGTACGAACTCTGTCCAAACACATTTCCCATTGAGAATACTTACAGGAAGAGGGTGACTAGACTCAGATTTTATTGTGGGATGTGGGCATCGCTGGCTGGGCCAGCATTTATTGCTCATCTGTAGTTGCCCTTGAAAATGTGGTGATAAGCTGCCTTCTTGAATTGCTTATATTGCTTAAATACACAGACGGACTCTGAAACTGGTGTCGATTGTTATAAAAACCCATCTCATTCACTAAATTCCTTTCGGGAAGAAAACTGCTGTCCTTACCTGTTCTGGCCTACATGTGACTCTGGACACACAACAATGTGGTTGACTCTTACCTGCCCTCTGGGTAATTGGGGATAAGCAAAAAACACTGGTTTAGTGGCCAGTATTGGCCCAGTATGGCCCAATTGTGGGTTAACCCACAATGCAATGAGGAAGGGAATTCCAGGATTTTGACCCAGCGACACTGAAGGAACAGGGATATATTTCCAAGTCGGGATGGTGAGTGACTTGGAGGGGAACTTGCGGGGGTAGTGTTCCCATGTATCTGCTGCACTTGACCTTCTCGATGGAAGTGGTGGCGTGTTTGGAAGGTGCTGTTTGAGGATCTTTGGTGAATTTCTGCAGTGCATCTTGTAGATGGTACACACTGCTGCTACTGAGCATCGGTGGTGGAGGGAGTGGATGCTTGTGGATGTGGTGCCAATCAAGCGGGCCACTTTGTCTTGGATGGTATCAAGCTTCTTGAGTGTTGTTAGGGCTACATAGGCTCATCCTGGCAAATGGGGAGTATTCCATCGCACTCTTGTGCCTTGTATAAGGTGGACAGGCTTTGGGGAGTTAGGAGGTGAGTTAGTCTCTACAGCATTCCTAGCTTCTGACCTACTCTTGTAGCCACTGCGTTTATGTGGTGATTCGAGTTGAATTTCTGGTTAATGATAACCCCCAGGATGTTGATAATGGGGGTGTCAGTGATGGTAACACCATTGAATGTCAAGGAGTGGTAGGTTGTTTCTTATTGGTGATGGTCATAGCCTAGCATTTGTGTGGCGCAAATGTTACTTGCCACTTGTCAGCCCAAGCCTGGATATTGTCCAGATCTTGTTACATTTGAACATGGACTGCTTCAGTATCCAAGGAGTCGCAAATGGTGCTGAATATTGTGCAATCATTGGCAAACATCCCCACTTCTGACTTTACAGAACATAGAACATAGAACAGTACAGCTCGGTACAGGCCCTTCGGCCCACAATGTTGTGCTGAACCTTTACCCTAAACCTAAGATCTATCTAACCTCCACTCCTACCTTTTACTATCATCCATATGCCTATCTAATAGCCGCTTAAATGCCCCTAATGAGGCCGACTCCACTACCCTCTCCGGCAATGCATTCCACGCCCCTACCACTCTCTGAGTAAAGAACCTACCTATGACATCTTCCCTGTATCTACCTCCACTCACTTTAAAACTATGCCCCCTCATAATAGCTACCTCCACCCTAGGAAAAAGTCTCTGGTTGTCCACTCTATCTATACCTCTGATCATTTTGTATACCTTTATCAAGTCACCTCTCATCCTTCATCGTTCTAAAGAGAAAAGCCCTAGCTCTCTCAACCTTTCCTCGTAAGACCTTCCCTCCATCCCAGGCAACATCCTGGTAAATCTCCTCTGCATCTTTTCTAACGCTTCCGCATCTTTCGTGTAATGAGGTGACTAGAACTGGACACAATACTCCAGATGTGGCCGAACCAGGCTTTTGTATAGCTGGAGCATAACTTCATGGCTCTTGAACTCAATCCCTCTATTAATGAAAGCTAACACACCATACGCCTTCTTAACAACTCTATCCACCTGGGTGGCAGCTTTCAGGGAACTGTGAACATGAACCCCAAGATCCCTCTGCTCCTCCACACTGCCAAGAATCTTTCTGTTAACCCTGTATTCTCCTTTCAAGTTTGTCCTTCCAAAATGAATCACGTCACACTTTTCAGGGTTAAACTCCATCTGTCACTTCTCAGCCCAGCTCTGCATCCTGTCAATGTCCCTTTGTAACCTAGAACAGCCCTCTGCACTGTCCACAACGCGACCCACCTTAGTATCATCCACGAACTTGCTAATCCACCCTTCCACTCCTTCATCCAAATTATTTACAAAAATCACAAATAGAAGAGGACCCAGAACAGATCCCTGTGGTACACCACTCGTAACTGAGCATCGTGTTGAATATTTTCCGTCCACTACCACACTTTGTCTTCTAAGTATCAGCCAATTCTGAATCCAATCTTCCACATTTCCCCCTATCCCATGCCTCCTTACCTTCTGCATGAGCCTACCATAGGGAACCTTATCAAACACCTTACTTAAATCCATGTATACCACATCCACTGCTCCACCTTCATCCATGTGTTTGGTCACCTCTTCGAAGAATTCTGATGGAGGGAAGGTCATTGATGAAGCAGTTGAAGGTGGTTGGACCTAGAACACTACCCTGAGGAACTCCTGCAGAGATGTCCTGGAGCTGAGATGACTGACCTCCAACAACCACGACCATCTTCCTATGTGCCAGGTATGACTCCAACCACCTGAGTGCTTGCCCCCTGATACCCATTGATTCCAGTTTTTCTAGGGCTCCTTGATGCCACACCTGGTCAAATGCAGCCTTGATATCAAGGGCTGTCACTCTCACTTCACCTCTGGAATTCAGCTCTTTTGTCCATGTTTGAACCAAAGCTGTAATGAGGTCAGGAGCTGAGTGGCCCTGGCAGAACCCAAACTGGGTGTCCCTGAGCAGGTTATTCCTGAGCAGGTGCTGCCTGATAGCACTGTTGATGACACCTTCCATCACATGGGGGTGGAAATTTCAACAGGAAAGACCCTTCGAGAAAAAAATCTCACTGGTCATCACCATCTTAAATAGGAGACCCCTTATATTTAAACTGTGAACCCTACGTTCAGACTCCTCCATGAGGGGAAACATCCTCTCTGCATCCATCTTTTCAAATCGTCTCTGTACCTCATCCAAGATCACCTTTCATTCCTTTAATAAAGAATGTCTCCCCGACCTTTTAGCTCCCCAGCCCAATCCCAGACGGGGAATGGAACTCTGACCCTGGAATCTGCTCAGAGTCGGAATAACTGATGGCCTGCTCTGCTCTGCTCTCCCCCCACTGCTCTGGGCTGCTTAGGGTCAGCACTTTCTCATCAAGGTAAGGTGATATCCCAGTCTCTTCTCTTATTGTGAGATTAAAAACACACAGAAATATCACAGAAATAGGCCATTTGGCCCATCTGCTCTGTGCTGGTGTTTCTGCACCACATGAGCCTCTTGTCGTCTTCTCCTCATCTCCCCCTGTTATACAATGCTTTTACAGTATTCCTTTCTCCCTGGTGACTTTATCTGGCTTCCCCTTTAAATGTATTGATACCAATCTTTTGGATTGCTTTCTTTTAGAGAAAGGACTGGGAGCTCTGGTCTCAAAGAATCATAGAATACAGGCCCTTCAGCCCACCTCTATGCGGGTGGAAACATTTTCTCTACATCAACCCTTTGTGAAATGTTGTGTAATTCTGAAGTTCCCCTGGGGGTCACTTTCTTTAATTTCATGCATTTGAAAGCTTGAGTAAAATATTCTCCTCTTACTGAATTTTGAATTTTTCCTGACCAAGGTTCCTCTTGGGTTGACTGATGAGCTGACCACTCGGGTTATGGTGCCACTGGATGGAACTCCATCTCTGGAATGGAATCAATGAGACACAATGACACAACAGGTAGACATTTGTGAATTTCCAATCTGCTACTGGACTGCAATATTGTACCAGACTCTGCTGTTCATCCGGTCTGACTGTGGGAACTGATCAAAATGATTGGACGATATGAAATTGATAGCACACTAACATAACCCGGGAGCCATGAGTCAGAGCATTGTGGCACAAAGGAGACAAATTAGCCTTTTGAGGCTATGCTGACTCTCTGTAGAACAATCTAGTGGTTCTCATTTCACCATTCCAGCCCCAACAAATTTAATTCATTCAAATGGACAGCCAGTTTCCTTTCAAAACCACTGACTGTCTTCCTTTGCAACCCCCATGCAGGCAGCGATGTCCACTCATACTGCTTGCTGTGTCAGAAGCTTCCCCTCACATTCCCTGCCCCCACGTCTCTTGCCCAAAATTTGCATTGTGTCCCCTCGTCCTTCTACCATCAACAAATGGAAACAGCTTCTCCAGTCTATTTTGTTGAAGGGTAGCACGGTGGCTCAATGGTTTAGCATTGCTGCCTCACAGCGCCAGGGACCTGGGTTCGATTCCAGCCTTGGGTGACTGTCTGCGTGGAGTTTGCATGTGTGGGTTTCTGCCCAGGTGCTCTAGTTTCTTTGCACAGTCCATGGATGTGCAGGTTACCTGGATTGGCTGTGCTAAATTGCCCTGTGGTGTCCATGGATGTGCAGGTTACCTGGATTGGCTGTGCTAAATTGCCCTGTGGTGTCCATGGATGTGAAGGTTAGGTGGACTGGCCAAATATGGGGACACGGGAGAGGGCTGGGAGGCTCTTTGGTGGGTCGGTGCAGACCCGATGGACCAAATAGCCTCTTTCTGCACTGTAGACATTCTAAGATTTGAAACCCTCATTCAAATTCCCTCTCTTTCTGAGAGGGCAACCCCAACCTTTGGACTAAGGCAGAGGAAAATAGATTCTTGTTCTTGTGGAATTCAAACCACAAACAGACCAGCCAATAACTTTATTGAATAGTGAAGCAGGACTGGAGGGGCCGAATGGTCTACTTCTACTCCTATTTTGTATTTTCATATCCATCATTCCCGGCAGCATTCTGGTAAATCTCCTTTCAAAGACTTCTTAAAATGTGCTGACTAGAACTTGACATAACATTGCAGGAGCGGTCAAACCAGAGTTTTTTGTAGAAGTGTCATTATCAATTTTTTTTGAAGATTTGCATTCAATGGATTATAGAAAAGGGTTATTTGATAAGGCTGAGAAGAGATACCTAGGCATTTTTAAAAATAAGTGGACATTAAGAAGACGTTGGGAATTTTTTTAATAAGATTTTTCTTAAAATGCAGATGGCTTGAGCTAATTCTTGGATTGCTTACTGGAAATCACATGCTAGGGCTTTTGGCTTTGTCTTGGATATTGTTTGGAGCTCAGTTCAGGTGCAGTCTGCTGAGAGAGAAGTTCCCCAGCTCATCCTCTGCCTTTTTGAGAAGGCCTTTTCATAAGGTCCAGAGTGAGACCAGAAAACGCTGATGCAGCTGCTCTTCTGAAGAGCTTGACAAAACTTGAATGAACTGTGTTTAAAGAAAATTACATCCCTGTGCTTAGTGACACTGTCTACATGATCCAAGACATCAACTGAAAGAAATGTGCTCAGGGGAAACTGGTTGCAACTGTGCCAGCCTGAGAGAGAAGCCCAAGTGTGGAACCAGTGGTGAATCTTCACTGAGGTATGGGTGTTCAGAAATGATATCAACTTTTTTCAACATTTTTTACTAATGTAATATAGTTCATGTTTCTCTTGTTTAATAAGTGTTTGATTTTGCATGTTGAAAGTACAAAAAAGAACAGAAGAGAAGTACGGCACAGGAATAGGCCCTTCGGCCCTCCAAGTCTGTGCTGATCGTCATGCCCCGACTAAACTATAAATCAAACCTTCTGCCCTTATTTGATGCATATCCCTCGATTCCCTCCCTATTCATGGAGCCATCTAGATGCCTCTTAAATGTCGCCAATGTGCCTGCTTCCACCATCTCCTCTGGCAGTGCATTCCAGGCTCCTACCACTCTCTGCGTGACAAGTTTTCCTGGCACGTCTCCCTTCAACTTTTGCCCTCTCACCTTGAACCTGTGCCCCCTTGTAATTGAAGCTTCAACCCTGGGAAAAAGCCTTTGACGATCCACCCTATCTATGCCTCTCATAATTTTGTAGACCTCTATCAGGTCTCCTCTCAGCCGCCATCTTTCCAGTGAAAACAATCCTAGTCTTTTTAACCTTTCCTCGTGGCTAATGCCCTCAAGACCGGGCAATATCCTGGTGAACCTTCTCTGCACTCTCTCTAAAACTTCCACATCCTTCTGGTAATGTGGCAACCAAAACTGCACACAATACTCCAAATGGGGCCAAACAAGGGTTTTATAAAGCTGCAACATGGTTTGCCACTCTTGTACTCCATACCCTGGCCGATGAAGGCAAGCATGCCATATGCCTTCTTAATCACTTTAGCCACCTGCGTTGTTATTTTTAGGGAACTGTGGACCTGCACACCCAAATCCGTTTGTATGTTAATGTTCTGAAGGGTTCTGCCATTTACAATATAATTCACACCTAAATTTGATCCTCCAAAATATTTCACCTCGCATTTGTCTGGATTAAACTCCATCTGCCATTTCTGTGCCCAAGTCACCAATCTATCTATGTCCTGTTGTATCCTTTCACAATCGTTAGCACCGTCAGCAACTCCACCAATCTTCATGTCATCTGCAAACTTACTAATCAGACCACCCACATTTTCCTCCAGGTCATTTATATACACTACAAACAACAGAGGACTTCAGACTGACCCCTGTGGACACCACTAGTTACCGGTCTCCATTCTGAAACACATCCTTCCAACGCTACCCTCTGTCTCCTATGATGGAGCCAGTTCTGTATCTGTCTAGCCAGCCTACCAGAAATCCCATGTGATTTTAGTTTTTCTATCAAACTGCTATGTGGGACTTTATCAAATGCCTTACTAAAGTCCATGTAAACCACATCCATAGCTATTCCCTCATCAATTATCTTTGTCACCTCTTCAAAAAATTCAATCAGGTTGGTGAGATGTGACCTTCCCCATACGAAATCATGCTGCCTGTCGCTAACTAGTCCATTTTCTTCCAAATGTGCATATACCCAGTCCCTCAGTATCTTCTCCAAGATCTTCGCCATCACAGATGTCAGACTCACTGGACTATAATTTCCTGGATTATCCCTACTTCCTTTCTTAAACAAGGGAACAACATTGGCTATCTCCATTCCTCTGAAACCTCACCTGTGGTCAAGGAGGATGTGAAGATATCTGCTAATGCCCCAGCTATTTCTTTCCCTGCCTCTCGCAGTAACCTGAGATAGATCACATCTGGCCCTGGGGACTTGTCTACCTTAATGCAATTGAGGATACCCAAACTTTCTCCTTTAATATATTGACATTCTCTGGAGTATTCACACACTCATCCCTGACCTCAACATCAGTCATGTCCCTCTCCTTGGTGAATACCGATACAAAGTACTCATTAAGGATCTCTCCCACTTCTTGTGGTTCCATGCATAACTTCCCTTCTTTGTCTTTGATGAGGCCTACTCTTTCCCTTGCTGCCCTCTTTCTTCTAATATATGCATAAAAGGCCTTGGGATTCTCCTTGACCTTGTTTGCTAAAGACATTTCACGGCCCCTTTTAGCCTTCCTAATTCTGCGGTTAAGTTCCTTCCTAATTTCTCTATACTCCTCAAGGGCTTTGTCAGTTTATAGCTGCCTAGGCCTATTGTATGCTTCCTTTTTCTTTTTGACTAAGTTTACAATTTCGCTTGTCATCCATGGTTCCTGGATCCTGCCATTCCTATCCTTTAGTTTTGCAGGGACAATTTAGTCAACTGGTCTTTAAAAACCTCTCGCATGCCAGACGTAGATTTGTCATTAAATAACTGCTGCCAATCCACATTCACCAGTTCCTGTCTAATTTGGATGTTATTGGCCCTTGCCCAATTAAACACCCTCACCCGAGGGCCCCTCTTGTTCTTATCCATGACTACTCAAAAATTTTATTGATGTTATGGTCATTAAGCCCAAAATGCTTTCCTCATGAAACATCAATCACCTGTCCTGGCTCATTCCCTAGGACCAAGATTAATATGGCCTCCTCTCTGGTTGGATTGTCAACACACTGCCTCAAAAAGCTTTCCTGGACACGCCAACAAATTGCTCTCCAACTGAGACCTTGGCTCTAAGGGAGTCCCAGTAAAAAAAGAGGAAAGTTGAAGTCACCCATCATAACTACCCTGCTCTTTTCAAACTTTTCTAGTATCTGACTACATTATCTGCTCCTCTGTCTCCCGTCGGCTGTTGGGAGGTCTATAGACAACTCCCAACATTGTGATTTCACCCTTTGTATTCCTGAGCTTCACCCATAATGCCTCACCGCAACATCCCTCCGATGTGTCCTCCCTCAACACAACTGTGATGTGATCCCTAATCTGCAGTGCAACTCCCCCACCCCTTTTTGTTTCCCTTTCTGTCCTGTCTAAAATAGCGATATCCTGGAATATTAAGCTGCCAGTCCTGTCCCTCCTTTAACCATGTCTCCGTAATGGCAACAGCATCATAATTTCATGCAGTATTCCATGCTTTTAGCTGTCTTACCTGTTATACTTCTTGCATTGAAGTAAATGCAATCCAGACCTCCAGTCCCTCTGAGCCCCATGATTTCCCTGTGCCTGCTCTTACTCTGCGCTATGCATATTTCAGTCTCTTCTTTGTCCCAAGTCCCTGCACCTACTGGCCTGTTGTTCTGATTCCCACCTCCCTGTCGCACTAGTTTAAACCCTCCCAAAGAGCTCTAACAAACCTCCTGCCCAGGATATTGGTGCCCCTCCAGTTTAGGTGCGACCCATCCTTCTTGTACAGATCCCACCTTCCCCAGAAGACATCCCAATGATCCATACATCTAAAGCCTTCTCTCCTACACCAGCTCTGTAGCCAGATGCTCAACTGTACTCTTTCTCTGTTCTTAGCCTCACTAACCCGTGGCACAGGTAGTAATCCTGAGGTTACTACCCTGGTAGTCCTGTTTTTAGTTCCCTACCTAATTCCCTGAATTGCCCTCGCAGGACCTCTTCCTTCTTCCTACCTATGTCATTTGTGCCAACGTGGACAATGAGTTCTGTCTGTTTTCCTTCCCGTTTCAGGATGTCTGTACCCACTCCGAGACATTCAGGACTGGCAGACTCTTGTGAATGTGTTCAGTAACGGACTTGTGGTTTGTAAAATAAAAAGGAAAATTGGGGTCCAACAAGAGAGATTTCACTGTGGAATTGGAGTTGGCCAGTATGAATGTAACAATGTGCACTTCCTGTACCCCGGTATTTTGCGACCAAATGAAAGGAGTGGGAAATTCAGCTTTTGAACTCTCCGGAATCTGTTTCAGAAGAATAGTTCCCCTTTGCCTTACACAAAGACTAGTATTTTGGGGAAGATCTTGGCATCTGGTGCAATAATCATCCCCCAACCAAGATTACCTGGTTGCTACCTTATTGTTGTTTATGGAATCTCACTGTGCATCAGTTAGATACAGCTTTTCTTACATTGCAACTGTTACTAGGATCATTAGAAGTTTGTCATTACCTGTAAAGTGCTCTGAAATGGCTTGGATCTGGTGAAGCATGTTAGGGAAATGGGAGTTCATTGTGGGGATACTTGTGCTGTGCTCACCTTTCCTCCTCTCCATCCAGGAGTTTACTGTAGGTGGCAATCTCCATGTCCAGTGCCATGTTGGCGTTGAGTAATTCTTGGTGCTCACGCATTTGCTCGGCCATATCTGTCTTTACCTTCCGCAGAGCCTCCTGCAGCTGGTTGATATGGTTCTTGGCTTCATTGATGGCAATCTGTCCACGCTCCTCTTCGTCCCTGGTGTTAGACTCCAGGGAGGCACGCTGTGGAAAGGTAACATATCAGTCGGGATGCTAATACCCAGCGCAGGCCTGGAGTTTCCAGGCAGCAGTGATTAATCTCCTGCAGTGAGGAAATTAAAAACCAAAGGATCTTGCAGCACAGCAAGAGGCCATTCTCTCCACTCTGCTGGTTTCTTTGGAAAAGCCATCTGATTAATTCCACCCCCATGTATCCTCCCAACTCACACTTCCACTCCATGCCTGGCAATGCTTTTCCACATCATTAAAATGTCAGATAAATCTCCTGCACACACCCCACGCCCATCACTCCTTTGAATTTTTTTTCTTATTCTTCAAAATATTGAGAATTGTCTCAAAGTTTGGATGTTTGGCCAACGGGTGAGAATCCTCCAATCACATGATGAAGAGCTTGTGCACTGTCCCATCAGTCATTTTGAGTTGAGGCACCAGGAGGATTGATGGAGCCAATAGCAGAGGGAATGAGGTGGAGACATTATGGGATGACACCACCAGGATTCTCTCGGATCAGAGGAGCTAATCCCCAGTGCCTGGCAATATCCCAGAATGATTGCTGATCGATTGGAGATAGTTTCACAAATCCTGACTCAAGACAAATCATAAGTCAAATGAGTTCAAGATTCAAGCTTCCAGATTTAAACTGAAACAACTCTAATACATGGGAACATTTAGAGTAGGTTTTCATCTGAACACATCCACATCTAAAATATTGTGAGAATAGGAGAAGTCCAAGGTTAGCTACAGAGTAAAGTCCCCACCACACTTTTAAACTGAAAATTAAGCTTCCTCTACTTTTTCAATCTGAAAGGAAAGCTCCATCTACACTGTCCCCATCACCCACTTTAATTCATACCTGATTCTGAAGCGCATCTATTTCAGACTTCAGCTTCTGCAGATAACGTGAGCAATCAGCAAACTCGTTCTTTGCATTTCTGAGGTCATTGTTCTGTCTTGCTTTGTCATTCTCCAGATCTGATAGCTGTGCACAAACAGAATTACCATCAGAACATTGTCTTGGCCTGCCTGATACGACCAGAGTCTCTCACTGAGAAAAGGGTTAGTGACAGACTCTGTGAAAGACGACAGTGCGTTGGGCGTATTATTAGAAAAACTGAGAATGAACACAATGAGAAGAATGAGCGATAACAAGATGTAGAGCTGAATGAACACAGCAGGCCAAGCAGCATCAGAGGAGCAGGAAGGCTGACGTTTCGAGTCTGGACCCTTCTTCAGAAATGGTGTGTTCTCAGAGTCTGTAAGATCACATTTCACTGACTATACTGTGTTTGGTGAGGTCCGTAATTTTATGTTCTCTTGCAGGATGGGGGAGACACTGACTAGGCCAACAGGTATTGTCCATTCCTGATTTTAAAAAAAAATTGTTCATGGGGTGCCTCTGGTTCACTAATGTCCTTTTGGGAAGGAAACTGCCATTCTTACCTGGTCTGGACTACATGCGACTCCAGACCCACAGCGATGTGGTTGACTCTTAACTGCCCATTGAAATAGTCTAGCCAGTCACTCAGTTCATCAAGTTAACTATTCAGACCTTCAAGCCTGCTCTGCTATTTAATAGGATCGCGGCTGATCTGATTGTAACCTCAAATCCACATTCCTGACTACCTCTTGATAAGATTTGATCCCCTTGCTGAACTAGAATTTCTCCACCTCTGCCTTAAAAATATTGAAAGACTCAACTTCCATCCTCTTTCGGGAGTAGAGTCCCAAGGACTCTTGACCCTCTGAGAGAAAAGTTCACCCCACCTCTGCTGTAAATGGATGACCCCTGATTTTTAAAACAGTGGTTCCTAGTTCTGCATTGTACCACAAGAGAAAACATCCTCTCTATATCTACCTGATCAACTTCCCTCAGAATCTTACACATTTCGGTCAAGTGACCTCTTCTAAACTCTAGCAGATACAAGACTCATAAGACCACTACCTCATTCCAGGGATTAGTCTGATAAACCTTCTCTGAACTGCAGCACCCAACGCCCCCCTCCGCCCCCTCAATGCATTTACACCTTTCGTTCAATATGGTGACCAACACAATACTCCAGCTCTCGTCTTCCCAGTGCTCTGTATAACTGAACCATAACACCCCTACTCTTGTACTCAATTCCCCTCACAATAGATATTCCTATTCTATTAGCACTCCTAACTACTTGCTGGACCCGCACACTAGCATTTTGTGATTCCTGCAACACAAACCCAGTTCCCTCTGCATCTCAGAGCTCTGCAATCTCTTTTTATTTAGGTGATATACTTCTTTTTCATTCCTGCTGCTAAAATAGACAGTTTCACATTTTCCCACTTTATACTCCAATAGTCAGGTTCTTGTCCATTTATTTAAACTGCTTATATCATTTTGTAGCCTCGTTGTGTCCTCTTCACAACTTACTTTCTTACCTAGATCAGTTGGGGGTGGCCAACAGTGACACTCACATTCCATGAAAGAATGAAAATAAATGAGGGGACACCCATAATGCAGAAAGAAAGTTCTAGGATTTTGACCCAGCGACAGTGAAGGAATGGCGATTTATTTTCGAAGTCAGGATGGTGAGTGGCTTGGAGGGGAGCTTGCAGGGATTGGTATTCCCATGTATCTGCTGCCCTGTCTTTCTAGATAGAAGTGGTCATGGGTTTGGAAGGTGCTGTCTTGAGGATCTTTGGTGAATTTCTGCAGTTTGTCTTGTAGATAGCACACTACTGCTACTGAGGATCGGTGGTGGAGGGAGTGGAGGTTTGTGGATGTGGTGCCAATCAAGCGGGCTGCTTTGTCCTGGATGGTGTCAAACTTCTTGAGTGTTGTTAGGGCTGCACACATCCAGACAAGTGGGGAGTATTCCATCACACTCCTGACTTGTGCCTTGTAGATGGTGGACAGGCTTTGAGGAGGCAGGAGGTGAGTTACTCACCCAATATTCCTAGAGTCTGACCTACTCTTGTAGGCACTGTGTTTATGTGGTGAGTCCAGCTGAGTTTCTGGTCAATGGTAACCCCCAGGATGTTGACAGTGGGGGATCCAATGATGGTAAGACCATTGAATGTGAAAGAGCGATGGTTAGAATTTCCCTTATTGGAGATGGTCATTGCCTTGCATTTGTGTGACATAATTGTGACTTGCTTCTTGTCTGCCCAAATTGAGTCCAGAGGTTTTGAAATATGTGATGTAAATGTAACAACTCTTCTTCCTGCTTTCCTAATGTCAGCTGACACTAACCAAAGTAGATATTAGTGAGTGAATGGGATTGACCTTGTCCTGGTACCAGGCTTCAGCCTCAGTCTTGTTCCTGGCTGCGACTTCAGCGTGCTGCTGTTTGATGTCATCGATCATCTGTTTCATGTCTAGTTGGCGTTTGTTGTTGACCTTGAGTGTGACAGCAGTGCTCTGGATTTGTGATTGCAGCTCATAAATTTCCTGTAATCAGACAGTTTACAACCAGTTACTCTCAGCAGATAATTCACACATTACTCATCCATCCTTTATACTGTCCCAATCAAACACACTCCCAGGAGAGGGACAGCACAGGATTAGAGACTGAGTAAAGATCCCTTTACATTGTCCCCATTTAACACTCCCAGGACAGCGACATCACAGGGTTAGATGCAGAATAAAGCTCCCTCTACTCTTTTAAATTAAAATAAAACTTCCTCAGCACTGTCCCCATCAAACATTCCCAGGACAGGCACAGCATGGGGATAGGATGGGGTTAGATACATAGTTATCTGCTGTGTAATGTTGAAAAAAGACACTTCAGGACATCTCACAAGAATATAAATTCAAGGGGAGGGATTTTGTGGCACAGTGGTAATTTCTACCTGTGACTTAGAAGACCCAAGTAAAGCCATGTCTGAATATATTGCGGAAAATTATCTTTAAATTCAAAGGGAAAGCCAACATTTATATTGCAAGAGAGCAAAATTCTGATTGGTTGGCAAGTCGACAATGATTGGTAGAGGCTTTGCCATGGAGAATGCACCCATTAATAAGGACTGAAGTTGACAGACAAACTTTAAATTTAAACAGGTATCACCTTGAGAAATGAAGCAGCAAATGGCTGTTGAGCTATTTTGTGGAGTTGAAACAAGCACTGTAAATGTTCTCTGTTTGCCAAGAGCACGGCCCTGTGCATTAATATGTGTGTCGCTTCCAACGTACATAGATATGCCACATTGTGACCCAACTAATAATCATAAATTAGTCATTAGCATAATTCTTCACATATTCAGGATTATCCAGCAAGTGCTGTCCAATGCTAGAATTACATCTAATGTTCACCAGAGTGTTGCAAGTTTTGCAAACACCAGGCAGTTGGGCACCTCACCCCCTGCTGGTTGTGTTGTTAATGGGTTTAAACCTGTGTAACAGTTTAATAGCCCCTTCCCCATTGTAAAGGAGTTGGTTAGCTCAGTTGGCTGGATAGTTGGTTTGTAATGCAGAGTGGGTTCAATTCCAACACTGCTGAGGTCACCAGGAAAGACTCTCCTTCTCAAACACTTCCATTACCTGAGGTATGGTAACGCTCAGGTTAAACCACCACTAACCATCTCCCTAAGGAGAGAGCAGCCCTATGGTCTGGTAAGACAATGGTGACTTTACCTTTACTCCATTTCTGGGGCCAAATGGAGATGAACCCCTTCAATTACATAATAAAGGATGTACCTCAGCATAGAGTAGCTTCAGGAACTCAATCAGATTGGTGAGATATTCCAGTTTTGATTCCAGCTTGACCTTTTGAAAATAGGCATCATCCACTTCCTGGAAAAATGTTTTTGATATGACAAAAAAATTGGACAGGCTTTAGGTGAAGCAATCAATCATTTTGAACTTTTACATCACATCAGGAAGTTTGAACTGGGCCAACAAGCTCCTTTCTGCCCTCAGATTGTGCATTAATTCTCACTCCATCCCACCCTTCAGCCAGGAGGTACCATACTCCCGCCACTAACATCAGCTGAATCAATCCAGAGATCATTCCTCATTCTCTACAAAATTCAAAGCTATCCCTTTTGAAATCTCACTTCCAGGTTTTCTGGTGACCATCAGTTTCTTTCCTAGGGCTAAGGCTAGTACTTTGCCACCTGTTAAATCCTGCTGAGTCCAGCTCGGATGTTTCCCTCATGCCTCATGGTGCACTTTCCCATTATGTAACATCAAGGGGAGTCTGACCATCTCCTCAGGACAGTCGATGGAATTTCCATTGCTAATGCTGCCACGATTAATCCCCTGGGGATTAGTATTGACTAGAAGCTGGCCTGGACTAGGTATAAATATGACAAGAACTGATCAGAAGCTATGAATTCTTCAGATAGCAACTCATCTGATTCTACAAACCTCTCCACCTACATGAGTCAGGAGAGTGATGGAATACTCCCCACTTGCCTGGATGGGTGCAGATCCAACAACACTCACAGCCCGCTTGGTTGGGACCACATCCATAAGCATCCACTCCCTCAACCACCAACACTCAGTAGCAGCAGTGTGGACTACATACAAAATACACTGCAAAAAATCACCAAAGATTCTTAGAAAGCACCTTCCAAATCCACAACCACTTCCATCCAGAAACACAAGGGCAGCAGATACATGGGAACACCACCATCTACAAGTTCCCTTATAAGCCATTCACCGTCCTGACTTGGAAATACATCACCGTTCCTTCGCTGTTGCTGGGTCGAAATCCTGGAATTCCCTTCTTAAGGGCATTGTGGGTCTACCTACAGCACATGGACTATAGTGATCCACTACCTTCTCAAGGTGCAACTAGGAACAGGTAATAAATGCTGGTCAAGCAGCGAAGCTTACATCCAGAGAATGAAATTTTAAAAATTAGACCAAAATTAACTGCTTTCTCTGTGAGTTGCTTCTATATCTGTCCTCCAATAGATTTCCAACTCAATATACAACAGTTGAATCATTACATATCCAAATCTTTACACCAGAAATGACCTCCTTGATTTGCTAATCTATGCTATTCAAAACAAAAGGTGAAATTCTATTTGTTTATTCTTGGACTGATTTACTTTTGAACCAGTCTTTGTGATTTACATGTCTGCCCCCAGTCCACTGAAAGTGTGGTTATTTTGTCTAAATTCTTATCTTTTACATCATATTTTGTTCCAAAATGCATCATTCACATTTCTCTTAATTGACATTAATCGGCATTTGTCTTGCTCCTACAGTGTTGAACTATAGGCGATGGCCTGGTGGTATTATTCCTGGACTGTTAATCCAGAAACCCAGATAATGCTCTGGGGCAACAAGGTGCAGGGCTGGACGAACACAGCAGGCCAAGCAGCATCACAGGAGCAGACAGGCCGATGCTTCGGGCCCAGACCCTTCATCAGATGGGGACCTGGGTTCGAATCCTGTCACGGCAGATGATGGAATTTGAATTCAATAAATATCTGGAATTAAGAATCTAATGATGACCATGAACCCATTGTCGATTGTCAGGAAAAACCCATCTGCTTCACTAATGTTCTTTAGGGAAGGAAACTGCCATCCTTACCTGGTCTGGCCTACATGTGACTCCCAAACCACAGCAATGTGGTTGACTCTTAACTGTCCTCTGGGTAATTAGGGATGGGCAATAAATGCTGTCCAGTCAGCGATGCCCTCATCCCATGATTGAATAAAGAATAAAATCATTACTACAATTTGTTTGTAATCTAATGCTATTGGCTAACGTTGTTATCATCTTTCCAAGTCTTAACTCTGGATTGGTCTTCTCCTGTGTAAGGTACATCGCCCTCAAAGTTCACTGCCCAGTTTGACTGGCCTCAACCTTACCAATCTCAGTCGTAGGCAATAGTAGAGAGCTCTGTCTTACACTGAAATTTCTACAGGTGGCGTAACGTAGACATGGACATAACTTTTCCCACCAAGAATAAATTTTTGTTGACCCTTCCAGGAACTTGCAGACAGGAAGTGGCTTTCAACCTTTGAGTCTGTTCTACCATTCAGTGACATCACAGTTGATCTTGCTCTACATACCTAGTTCCCTATTAATGGCAAATTTAAATATAACAAACTGCATTTTCAGAACAGAGATCTGAATCTCTGTGTATATGTATTTGGCGATTTCATATATGAAGGATCAAGTTTGATATCTCAGTGATCTCCCCTGGTTCTGAACTCCTCAAACTAACAGAAATAACTTATTTTTCTTTTGATCCTTTCTGGTGCTCTTAATTAAAGATGCCATTGTTTCAGAGGGCCACAGGAGAGAGATGATGGATGGTAAGATAAACCTGAGGGTCCCCATGCCTCGGGTCAGGTGTGAAGTTGAGAAGGTTGGACCTTCATGGTAACATCAGCCAGTGCAGTGCAGAGGTCAATTTAGTTCAGTTAGCTGGACAGCTGGGCTTGTGATGCAGAATGACACCAACAGCTCAGGTTCTCAAATTGATCCCATGTAGAAACTTCCAACAAGTCATGCATTAACCATCTAAATTCTAGCAAGTGCAAGTTTAGTTTATGCAATTTTGTGTCTTTGTGTCACAATTAATTTGTCTGGTAACGGATGCATGAATTTCATTTTTTGGACTATAAACTGAATTGGAAGTTTGAGTGCTTTAATTGGAAACAGGAACATTTTGCAACTGGAAGGGTTGCCCATTGTGGAGCTGTGAAATACAATGTTGCTTTTTGGAAGCAAACAGAGAGAGTAGTTGAGACTGAATGGCACTGAGAATCTTTTGAGTTAAGGAAATCCGGCCTCACAACAGCCCTCTGATTGGTTGAGCTATAGTGTTTTAACAAGCTGTAAGTGCCAAGGGCAGCAGAAAGTGAAAAGATCTGGAGCTGTAGAGATTACAACTCCCTCTCTCTCTTTGTCTGGGGTCAAAGACAGAAAGCCTCAGAAAGTTTCTGCGTGAATTCTTTCTTCGAAAAAGATCCAAGTTTACCTGATCAACCATTGATCTGAAGAACAACGAACACAGGACCGTAACTGTTTCATGATTGCAAAAATCAAAAGGACTGTAAGAGGAAAAGAACTTTCTACATTGTAGTCTCTTCTTTTAATCTTCAAAATTTTGTTTCTCATTGATAGTCTTTTCCACCTACAGAATATGAGTTAAACTGTTCACCTTTTGTGTCTTAATTGTGATTGAGCCTGTGTGTATTTTGGGGTTTTGAAGAGGTGGAGTAAATCTCTTAAATAATGAAAAGAAAATTGCACATAGCAGTTTAGGTGTGCTCTCACTAATGCCCTGTATTGTTGAAGCAAGACTTCCTGATCTTTTCTTACCAGTTTTTTTGTAATAAAGATAACATTGTATTGTCCTTCCTGGTCACTTATGCACCTGTTGACTAACTTTTTGTGATTCAAGTACCAGGTCTCCCAAATCCCTCTGTAGCACTGGGTTCTGAAGTCTCTCTCCACTTAAACAATAGGCAATTCTTCTATTTGTCCTGCCACAGTGGACTTCATATTTTCCATATACTCCGTCTACAGAATATTCTAAATGTCCTTTTAAAGCCTCTTTAATAACTGATTATTGCAATCTCCCGGTGACAGATGCTAGCCCATAGTTTCCTGCACTCTGTCTCCCTCCTTTCTTGAATAGAGATGTTACAATTGTGGATTTCCAATCTGCTGTTTGCTTATGGAATTGAAAGAGTTTTGCTCGGTAACAAATAATTGCAGGCATCATCTAAAACCCTGGTGGCTGTCTTTTTAAACCAAATCTGAATTGAATTTACACTTGTTCTTGTGGAGAGAAGTTGAGACTGAATGGCACTGAGAATCTTTCAAGCTAAGGAAATACAACCTGGCAGCAGCCCTCTGATTGGTTGAGCTACTGTGTGTTACCAAGCTGCAACTGTTGAGAGCAGCAGAGAGTGAAAAGATCAGGAACTGGTAGAGATTACGACCCCTTCTCCACTCCAGCTCAGGAGCACAGATTGAAGATCAAGATCTGCAGCAGAACATGAGTTCAAAGCCACTGAAATCTACAACTAATTTCTCTCTATGTCCCTGAAAACTCGCAGAAGGAGCTTCTCTAAAGCGTTGCACATTAGCACACCCAGTCAACTATAGTCAGATTCTTAAGCAATCTACTGACCTTCTTAAGGATAACAAATTCATTCTCCAGTGTAGTACGGGAATTAATCTCATCTTCATATTTCCCTTTGAAATCTTCGACCAATTGCTGTGTGTGTGAGATCTGCAGCTTCAGGCGGTCTCTCTCCTTCTCCAGATCACCAAGCTGCTGCTTCAGTTTGTTGCAGAACATGTTGATGATTTTGTCAGCATTTGATTTGTACGTGTCTGTGTGCTGCAGCAGATCCCATTGTGTCTCCAGCACCTGCTTCTCCTGTTCTAGCTTACGAACCTACGCAAAAGATGCAAAAATGACCCCTTCACTTCTCCCAAAAATAGCCCAAAAGGTGCTTCACTATTTACTCTCAAATAGCCCTGAAATACAACGCCCATCAGAATGGAAAAGAATTAAACAGGAGCATGTGGCTTTGACCTGGACATTGCAAAGGACATGATCAATGTAGACTCAGCCAGCTCATCAGTCAAACACGGGCCTGTGCTAAAATTCACAGAGCAATACACTTACCAATGACACTGGGCACCTCTTTGGTAACTGCATCAGTTGCATCATTCTCTGCACTCGAGAGAACTTGGCGCTGTGGAGGGATGCTGCACTGTCAGAGGATCAGTGCTGAGGGACTGCTCCACTGTTGGAGGGTCAGAGCTGAGGGAGAGCCGCATTGTCAGAGGGTCACTGCTGTGGGAGGGCCACACTGTCAGAGGGTCAGTACTGTGGGAGGGCCACACTGTCAGAGGGTCAGTGCTGAGGGAGTGCCGCACTGTCAGAGGGTCCGTACTGAGGGAGTGCCGCACTGTCAGAGGGTCAGTGTTAGGGAGTGCCGCACTGTCAGAGGGTCCGTACTGAGGGAGTGCCACACTGTCAGAGGGTCAGTGTTGAGGGAGCGCCACACTGTCGGAGGGTCAGGGTTGAGGGAGCACTGCACTGTCAGAGGGTCAGTGCTGAGGAGTGCTGCACTGTCAGAGGATCAGCACTGAGGGAGTACCACATTGTCGGAGGTTCAGTGCTTAGGGAGTGCTGCGCTGTTGGAGGGTCAGAGCTGAGGGAGTGTCGCAGTGTCAGAGGGTCATTGTTGAGGCAGTGCTGCGCTGTTGGAGGGTCAGTACTGAGGGAGTGCCGGGGGGTCAGTACCAAGGGAGTGCCGCACTGTCACAGGGTCAGTACTGAGGGAGTGCCACACTGTCACAGGGTCAGTACCGAGGAAGTGCCATACTGTCAGAGGGTCAGTACTGAGGGAGTGCCATACTGTCAGAAAATCAGTACTGAGGGAGTGCCGCACTGTCAGAGGGTCAGTACTGTGGGAGTGCTGTGCTGTCGGAGGGTCAGTACTGAGGAAGTGCCACAATGTTGGAGGGTTAGCGCTGAGGGAGTGCCGCACTGTCGGAGGGTCAGTAATGAGGGAGTGCCGCACTGTCAGATTGTCAGTACCGAGGAAGTGCCATACTGTCAGAGGGTCAGTACTGAGGGACTGCCGCATTGTCAGAGGGTCAGTGCTGAGCCAGTGACACACTATCGGAGGGTCAGTACTGTGGGAGTGCTGTGCTGTCAGAGGTTCAGTGCTGAGGGAGTCTTTGCTGTTCAAACTATTTAATTTCTGAAGAGATGCTGAACTATCTGTCCTTCTGGGATAGATGTTGATGTTTCCACAGCTTTAATCTGTGAAAGAGCTGGTAAATTTTCACTGGTCCCTGACCATCATGGCAAAAACAGAGTATTCAATTGTTATCACATTTATATTTTTGGGATCTTGTGTGAAATTTGGAAGCCTTAAAACAGACATACATTACAGCTGTTAGAACACTTCAGAGTGTGATTTGGAAAGTGCTATACCTTTGGAGCCAGTAGATGTCAGTGATGGTTCAGGATTGGAGCTGCTCCTGTGCCTAGCAATTTGTACAGATTGGACAAACACGGCAGGTCAGGCAGCATCAGAGGAGCAGGAAAGTCAATGTTTCAGGCTGAAATTCTTCGTCAGGACTGAGGGAGTTGGGCCAAAATGTTGACTTTCCTGCTCCTCTGACCTGCTGTGTTTGTCCAGCTCCTCATTTATTGACTCTGGCTCCCAGCATCTGCAGTCCTTACTGTCTCCTATTTGTACCAATGGACTGAATTCTGTTTGAGGTGAAGGTAATGGAACCAAACTCCCATGACTCAGAATAAATAAATTAACCCACTCCCTGATGGACGGACACTTGATATTTCTCCCCGCAAAACCTCATTTTTAAACTGAGCCATCCCTATCTTTGTTACACCCTCCAGCCCCAGAACCATCCAAGTTCTCAGAACTCTCAGTCTGGGCTCTGGTAGCACCCTGAAATCCAACACTCCTCCATTGGGAGCTGTATCTTCGGTTTTCCTAGACGTGCAATCTGGAATTCCCTCCAAAAACAGCCCCATGCCCTCTCTTTCTGTCTCTTCCTTCAAGATTCTGCTTCAATCCAATCTCTGGCCAGGATTCTGGGCACCCATTCTACTGAGCAGAGCAGAGGAAGATGGTATGCCTGGTCTGTGTTGGTCTCAGACTCCCAGAGGAAGCCCCATTGTGAGAACCGCTGTCTGGGGAATTCTCACTGGGATCAGTCCAGGGCTGGCTTCAGGGGAATTGGGAGATTCTCTGAAACGTTGACCAGACAGACAGAATGACCGGAGCCCAGAAAAGCATGAAATGAACTAATTTCCATGGGGAAATTTTTTTTTTCATTTTTTTTTTCTGAAGAAGGGTCTGGGCCCGAAACGTCAGCTTTCCTGCTCCTCTGATGCTGCTTGGCCTGCTGTGTTCATCCAACTCTACACCTAGTTATCTCTAAATTCCATGGGGCTTAGATTTTTGGTGAGTTGGATATTTGGGGGTGTCCTTCAGAAGGGTTTAGGAGTTTGAAGATGTATTTTGGAGGAGTTTGAGTATTTGGGGCTATTTTGGAGGGATTTGAATATTTTGTGGGGTTTTCCAGGCTATATTTCTGAGGGACCGTGAGTATCTGAGGGGTTCTTTGGGGCCTCCAAGCTGAGATTCCTCCAGGCCCGCACAGCTCACTTCTAACTCCTCCCAAAAATCCACAAACAGGACTGTCCAGGCAGACCCATTGTTTCAGCCGGCTCCTGCCTCACAGAACTCATCTCTTCCTACCTTGACTCAGTCTTCTCTCCCCTGGTCCAGTCCCTGCCCACATACATCTGCGATTCCTCTGATGTTTTATATCGGTTTCAAAACTTCCAGTTTGCAGGCTCTAGCTGCCTCCTCTTTACCATCGACGTGCAATCTCTTTACATGTCCATCCCCCACCAGGAGGTTATAGGGGTCTCTGCTTCTTCCTGGAGCAAAGACCTGAGCCATCCCATCCACCACCACCCTCCTCCGCTTGGCCAAGCTTGTCCTCACCCTCAACAACTTCTCTTTAATTCCTCTCATTTTCTTCAGGTCAGAGGGCCGGCCTTGGGCACCCACATGGGCCCTAGATATGCCTGTCTCTTCGTGGGGTATGTGGAACATTCCTTGTTCCAGTCCCATTCCGGCCCCCACCCACAACCCCTTCTCCGATACATCGATGATATCATCGGTGCTGCTTCCCTCTCTCATCCGGAATTGGAAAAGTTCAAAGATTTTGCTTCCAATTTCCACCCTGGTCTATCTCTGACTCCTCCCTTCCCTTCCTCTACATCTCTGTTTCTATTTCTGGGGATGGACTGGCCACTAACATCCACGTTGAACCCACTGATTCCCACAGCTACCTGGACTATACATGCTCACACCCTGCTTCCTGTAAAGACTCCATCCCATTCTCTCAGTTCCTCCATCACATTTGCTCAGACGAGACCAACTTTGACAAAGGAGCCTCCGAAATGTCCACCTTCTTCCTCAACTAAGGATATCCCCAGCACCATTGTCGACAGGGCCCTCAACCAGGTCCGACCCATCTCCTGCACTTCCACCCACACGCCTTCTCTTCCCCTCCCGCAACAGCGATAAGCTTCCCCTTATCCTCACCTACCGTCCCACCAGCATCCACATCCAGAAGGTAATCAGATGCCATTTCTGCCACCTCCAGCAAGATGCCACCACCAGATACATATTCCTCTCCCCTCTCTTGTCCGCCTTCTCTAGGGACCGTTCTCTCTGGGGCGCCCTGGTCCACTCTTCATTCACCCCCAAAACCACCCCACAGCCCTACGGCACCTTCCTCATAACCGACGAAGGTGTGACACCTTCCCATTTACCTCCTCCCTCCTCATTATCCAAGGACCCAAATATGCCTTCCAGGTGAAGCAACACTTCACCTGCACTTCCCAGAATTTGCTGCTCACAATGTGGTATCCTCTACATTGGGGAAACGAAGCACAGACTGGGAGACCACTTTGCAGAACATCTACGTTCTGCTAGCAAAAAAGACCCTGAACTACCTGTTGCCTGCCACTGTAATGCACCACCCTGTTCCCTGGCCAACATCTCTGTCTCTGGCTTGCTGCAGTGTTCCAGTGAAGCTCAGCGCAAGCTGGAAGAACAACATCTCATTTTCCGCTTGGGGACCCTGCAGCCCTCCGGATTCAATATCGAGGTCAATAATTTTAGGGCACAAACTCTCCCATGTCCTAGCCCCCTACCCCACACACCTGGCCTTGTTATCACACAGTCTGTCATTACACACTACCTATTGTTAGTCACTAACAATATCCATTAAAAGCTATTCACCTTCCCAGCCAGATCGCTATCCGCTCCTTTGTCTGTCCAACTGCTCTTTGCTCTCTTTGGGCTCTATCCTTTATCCTATCATTTATTCCCTATCCGATTCCCCCTCCCTATTTACTGCACATAAGCCAACGTTTTCCCAGCTACCATCAGTTCTGAGGATGAGTCACTGGACCCAAAACGTTAGCTCTGATTTTTTTCCTCACAGATGTTGCCAGACCTGCTGAGCTTTTCCAGCAACTTCTGTTTTGATCATTAGTGTGGGTGGGGTACTTGGGTGTGTCTTTCAGGAGGGCTGGGAATTAAGGGTGTAGGTATTATGAGGGTATTTGGTGGTGGGGTTGGTATTTTCAAGGAAGCTGGGGAGTGTTGCAGGAGGGGGATGAGTGTTTGGGGAGTGTTACAGGAAGGGGATGGGTGTTTGGGGGCTGGTTCTGGGGTGTTATCGGAGGGAGTGGGTACTGAGGGTATGGGTTGTGTTTGGGTATTTGGGAGGTATTTTATTGGGGATTGGCTATTGGGGTGGGTTGGGATTGGTTTTGGGGTGTTATTTTGAAGGGATTGGATATTTCAGGACTTATTTGGGAAGGGGTTGGTATTTGGAGAGTATTTTAGGGTAGGTTGCATATTTTTGGGGTATTTAATTGCATGAGACCATGAGATGCAAGAGCAGAAGTAGGCCATCTGGGCCTTTGAATGTGCTCAGCCATACAATGAGATCATGGCTGGTCTGATAATTAACTCCATTTTCCTGCCTTTTCCCCATAACCTTTGATTCCCTTACTGATTAAAAATCTGTCCAGCTCAGCCTTGAATATACTTAACAGCCCAGACTCTCTAACTGGCTGTGGTTAAGGACCCACAGAGTCACTCCCCTCTTACAGAAGAAATTCTTCCTCATCTCAGTCTTAAATATGAGACTATTCATTCTGAGGTCCTAGAATCTCCACATCTACCCTGTCAAGTCCCATAAGAATGTTATATGTTTCAACAAGTCACCTGTCATTCTTCTTTATTCCAATGCATATACACTAAATCTATTCAAAGTCTCCTTATAAAACAATCTCTCCATACCTTGTTTCAGTCTAGTAAACCTTCTCTGGACTGGCTCCAATGTCAGTCTCTCTTTCCTTAGATAAGGGGACTCCAAAGCTGTTCACAGTATTCCAGTTATGGCGTGACTAATGCCTTGTATAGTTTTAGCAAAACCTCCCTCCTTTTATACTTCATTCCCTTTGAAATAAAGACCATCATTCTATTTGTCTTCCATACTCCTGCTGAACTTGGACGCTAGTTTTTTGGGCATCATGCATGAGGACTCCCAAATCCCTGTGTGCTGTAGCTTTCTGAGGTTTTTCTCCATTCAAATAGTATTTAGCTCCTTTATTCTTTCTGCCAAAGAGCATAATGTCTCATTTTCTCACATTATATTCCATCTGCTGAGCTTTTGCCCGCTCATTTAACCCCTCAGTACCCTTCACCTACTTTTGTGTCATCTGCAAACTTGGCTATAGTACATTCACTTCGCTCATCTAAGTCATTAACATAAATAATTGTGATCCCAACATTGATCCCATTGGCATGCACCTAATTATGGGTTGCCATCCTGAAATTGCCCCCATTGTACCAACTCTCTGTCTTGTATTAGTTAGCTTATCTTTTAGCCATGTTAGAAGACGAAAGAGGAATGGAAACATTACAGCAATGTAATGTCTGGGCCTGACTTTTCCTTAACACCAGGTTCTTCCATGATGCCTCTCATACCCGTGCTGACTGCGAAGTCCACTCACAGAATGCAAATGAGCGATACCACAGCACCCTCTGGTTGGATCAAATATACTACCTCCAACACCATGGGCTTTTATTAAGTAGCCTAATATGTGGTACCTTATGGAATACCTTTTGGAAATCTAAATCTATCACATCCTCAGCCCACCCTTTGTATATCCAACTTGTTACCGCCTCAAAGAATTGTAGTAAATCTGTCAGGAATTACTTCCCCTTCATGAAGCTGTGCTGACTCTGCTTTACCATTTTACATATTTCTAAATGCTCTGCTGTTACATTTCTATAATAGACATTTTCCAATAATAGACATTAAGCTAACCGGTCTGTAGTTAGAGGCTTATAGATTTTGGGCTGGGTTGAGTATCTGGGGACATTTTATACAGTTTGCATATTTAGGGATGTGGATTGGGTTGGGTTTTTGGGGTTATTTTGGAGGGGCTGGATATTTGGAAGGAGGCTGGGTATTTGTGGAAGCATAGAGTCATACAGCATGGAAACAGACTCTTCGGTCCAACCAGTCGGTGCTGAACATAATCGCAAACTAAAGTAGTCCCACCTGCCTGTTCCCAGCCCATATTCCTCCAAACCTTTCTTATTCATGCACTTACCTAAATGTCTTTTAAACATTGTATCTGCACCCACATCCACCGTTTCATCAGGGAGTTCATTCCACATACCTTCTCACCTTAAAAATGTGCCCCCTAGTCTTGGAATTACCCATCCTAGGGTAAAGACATCTACCGTTAACTCTATCCCTCGCCCTCATTATTTTATAAACTTCTATCAGGTCTTTGGAGGGGTGTTGGATATCTGGGGGTATTTTATAGAGTTTGGATATTTAGGGATGTGGGCTGACGATTTGAGAGTTTGGACGTGGATGTAGGGAAGGAGTGTGGTGGTGGGCATTTGTTGTCCTCTCACCCGGCTGATGACATCCGAGAACTTGTTGTTCAGCCCCTTGATCTCCTCCTTCTCCTGGGTCCGGGCCGCCCGCAGTTTCGGGTCGATCTCCGCCCGGGGGCTCTCACTCAGTAAATTCGAGGAGGAAACCGAGAAAGTCCGGGGCACGTTCCTGAGGCTGAGCGCCCGGGACATGCCAATGGTGCTGGTTCCTCCGCGGCTCATCCTGATCCCGGTGTCGATGCGGGCACTGATCCTGATCCCGCTGCTGGATCCCGGTCCGAGCGCTGATCCCGATCCTGGTGTCGATGTGGGTGTTGATCCCGATCCCGGTGCTGGATCCCGGTCCGAGCGCTGATCCCGATCCTGGTGTCGATGTGGGTGTTGATCCCGATCCCGGTGCTGGATCCCGGTCCGAGTGCTGATCCCGATGCTGGATCCTGATCGGAGTGCTGATCCCGATATCGGTGCTGATCCCGATCTCGGTGCTGGATCCTGATCCCGGTGCTGGACCCTGATCCCAGTGCTAGACCCCGTTACCGGTGCTGGATCTCGGTCCGAGTGCTGATCCCGATCCCGGTGCTGGACCCCGATCCCGGTGCTGGATCCCAGTCCGAGTGCCCTGTTGCCGCCGCACGCCGCCCCTTTAAAGGTATATTTGCATTGGGCCCGTCCCCGCCGCTCCCCATTGGACAGAATCATAGGGGCGGGGCCTTCACCTGGACACATTCCTGAATAATAATGAGGCTGGGTGACCTCCTGCGCTCTGATTGGTCCATTTTGCTGTCACTCCAAACCAACAGCGTCGGGTAATATAATCCGAGAGTCTCACCTGAGACAGAGAGACAGAGGGAGAGGGAGGGGAGTGAAGCACTGTTCAGATACCCCCACGCACACAGTTTGTTGCTGCCCCTGGATCGAGATGAACTACAACAAGACGCCGTTCTCCCGTACAGCCAGCTCCAGCAGCATGGTGATCGGGTTAACCCCCAGGAGAGCCAGCAATGCCCGCAGCCTGCAGGGTGATGCGAGCAGGAGCGTGAGAGTAGCTTCTTACAGCCCGGGCAGTATAACCAACCTGAGCAGGATTGCAGTCCCCAACACCTTCAACCAGCAGGATGAGCTGCAGGGACTGAATAAGCGACTGGCTATTTACCTGAACAAGGTGAAGAGCTTGGAAAGTACGAACAAGGAGTTGCAGGGCAAGATCCATGCTCACCTGGCTCAGAAAGGTAACCTGGCTCGGGACTGGAGCTCTTACGAGAAGCCAGTGGTGGATATCTGCAAACAGGTGGGTAATTGCTTTAGAATCTTCAATCCATCGGTAACATTCTGTCCCCAGACCGTTCTTTTAGACTTATTATTTCAAAGAACTGACCCGAGTCCAAGTTTGTGATGCACGCAGATGTGAAATTCACAATACAAACAAAAACCAGGTAGAATGTAACAAATTCAAACGGGAAGTGAGGAAAGAGACCTGACAGCTAAAGAGGGTATAACAAGAAACTGGCAGCTAGCATTAAAGGGAATCTAAAATTCTCCTCTCGACATCGTTTTAATTTTTCATTAATGAGGTTCAGCTGGCTGGGTTAGCATTTGTTGCCCATCCCTAATTGCCCAGATGGCAGTCAAGAGTCATTGCTGTCGGTTTGGAGTAACATATTGGCCAGACCAAGTAAGGATGGCAGTTTCTTTCCTTGAAGGATGATAGTGAACCACATGGGTTTTTTTTTTGATAATCAACAATGAATTCATGGTCATCATAAGGCTCTTAATTCCAGATTTTCTAAAAATTGAATTCAAATTCCACCATCTTCCATGGCAGGATGCGAACCTGCATCCCCAGAACATTAGTTGGGTCCCTGGGTTAACAATCCAATGATAATACCACGAGGCAGTCACCTTACCAATAGAACACAGTAATAGAGCATAGATCTAGTAAAATGGTGGTTACAGAAATGGAGATTGTTGTGTGACTTAGAGACCAGATTGATGGGGCGTGGCTGAGGTACAAAATGAATAGTTTACATCAGTCTTTATCAAGGAGGAAGATCCTGCTGATGTTGTAGTGGAAGACGAACTATTTTAGATACTGAATGGACTGAAATTGATGAAGGGGATCTATTGGTGGGCTACCTTGATATATCACCAGGACCAGATGAGATGTCTCTGAGGAAACTGAGAGTGGAAATTGTGAAGAGATTGGCCATAATCTTCCAGTCCTCCTCAGGTACAGGGGTGGTGCCAGAGGACAGGGGATTTGCAAACATTATGTCCTTGTTCAAAAAAAGGTGTAAACATAATCACAGCAACTACAGTTTAACCTCAGTGGTGGGAAACCTTTCTGAAATGATCAACAGAGACAAACTCTGTAGTCGCTTGGATAAAAATCAGACAATTGAAGAAAGCCAGCACAAATTTGTTCAGGTCAAGTTATGTTTAATTCACTTGATGGAGTATTTTGAGAGGGTTGAAGAGGGTAATGCAGGTGATGTGATGTAAATGGACTTCCAGAAAGTGTTTGATAAAATGCCACAAAACAGGCTTGTCCGTAAAATGTGGTTGGGCAAGCTGGGAAAGTGGTTTAAAAAGCACACAAGATCCTGCACTTTATCAGTGGAAGCACAGATTGCAAGGGAGAACCTTTGTAAAACACGGGGGAGTTGTGTTCCATTCTGGATGTGAAGTTATTAGACAGGGTGCAGTATAGATTTGTGACTCCGATTCCAGGGATGAAGACTTAAGTGACTGGATTGAGAGGGGATGTTGGGTCTGTTCTTATCAGGATGGGAATCTTAAGTAGAGATTTGATGGAGATGTTAAAAACATGACAAGCCAAGGCAGAGTAGATCAGGAGAAACTGTTCCCATTAGTGGCAGAGTTGAGAATCAGAGGACACAGATCTTTGATGATTGACAAAAGGAGCCAATGACATGAGGAAAAACCTTTTCATCAGTGAATCATTAGTATCTAGAATGCACAGCCAGAGAGTGTGAGGGAGGCAGAGTTTATTGAGGCTTTTGGAAAGGAATTGGAATCCGAAGAAAATACAGGGCTACAGAAAAAAGGTGACTGGGTAGAACTTGCTAAATTCCTCCTACATTACCAGCACTGACTAAATGGGTTGAATAGTCTCTTCTGTTTTGTCACCATTTGATGATTCTATGATTTAGCCTTCATGTGAGATGAGTTTAAAGGGTGGATAAAATAAGATCCAGTGCTCAGATCTCATTCAGACCCTGTTTTATTCTTTTCATTGTGTCTCTATTTAGGCTTTCTACATTTACAACTCCACTGGAATCTGCCCCTGTAAACTGTAAAAACACATTCATTGCTGGTGGTGGCACTGCAATGTCTCATGAGGCAAAGGTGTACATCAAGTGTGTATCAAATCTCCAGTTTGTGGACAGAAGTTGTGGAGGAGTTTAAATATCTCTGTAAATACAAATATATAAACAAACATTTTCTTGTATTTACCATATTTTCTGTGAATTCTAAGTTGCTTTGTTTTTGTAAACAGGTATCGCTCTCAGTTCCTTTCTCTCTCTCCCTTTCCATCTTTCTCCTTCTCCCTTTTTCTCTCTCCCTCTATCTCACTCTCTCCTTTTCTCACTCTCTTTTCCCTACTCTGTCTCTTCCTTTCTCTCTTTGTATCAAGAGCAGTGCAGTATTTTGAATCACTGTGAAATAGGTAATTGATGGAACAATGAATATCAACTTGTAGTTACACAATTTATGAAAATATTAAAATTATACATCAGGATATATTATTAACTTTATACATTGGGATAAAACTTCTGACAAAAGCCAGAAAGTAAATGCTGGTTACTGCAGGCCTGTGCTGAAAATTCCTTGACACACCCACAATGAACCTGAATCTGTGTTTATTTAATGTTATTTCAACTTTAGTGCATTAAAGTGACACAGGTTTGGCTGACTTGTGCATTGTTTGGCATCTCACTCCTGACCTTATTATGGGATGGATGTCAGAAATGCTTTGGTACTGGAGAATCACAAAATCCTGGGATTGTTCAATATGGGAGACATTCAGTTTATTGGGCATCAGTGTCAAAACAGAGGAATTAGGAGCAGGATTAGGCTATTCAGTCTCTTGAGCATGCTCTGCCTTTTAATACAATCATGCCTGATCTTATCTTCACCTCAAATCCACTTTCCTGCCCACTATCCATCACCCTTTAACCCATTACGAATGAAAAATCTGTCTATTTGTTCCTTAAAGTTACTCAATTTCATGGCATCCATCAGGTTCTGAGGGAGCGAATTCCACGCATTCATGACCCTTTGATCTTCTTCTCATCTCTTGTAAATCTACCACCCATTAGCCGAAAACTATGACCTCTCATTCTAGATTGCCCCACAGGAGGTAATATTCTCGACTAGTCAATGCCCGTTACCATCTTCCCTATCTCAATTACATCTCCTCTGATTCTTCTAAACTCTAGAGAGAGTAGGCCTAAACTGCTCAGTCTCTCTTCATTGGGTATGCCTGGAATTAATCCAGTGAATGTCCTCTGAATGCCTTTAATGCAATGACATCCTCACATTCATTTCTGTTGGTTGGAGTCATACCAAACACAAAAGGAAGATGGTTGTGGATTTTGGAGGTCAGTCATCTCAGCTCCAGGACATCCCTGCAGGAGTTCCTCAGGGTAGTGTTCTAGGCACAACCATCTTTAGCTGCTTCATCAATGTCCTCCCCTCCATCATAAGGTCAGAAGTGGGGATGTTTGCTGAAGATTGCACATTGTTCAGCATCATTTGCGACGTGCCAGATCTCAAGCAGTTCATGTTCAAATGAAGCAAGATCTGGACAATATCCAGGTTTGGGCTGACAGGTGGCAACTAATATTCATGCTTCACAAATGCGAGGCAAAGACCATCTCCATTAAGAGTCAATCTAACGACTGTCTCTTAACATTCAATGGTCACCAAATCCCCCACTGTCAACATCCTGGGGGGTAACCATTGACCAGAAACTCAACTGGACTCATCACATAAACACAATGGCTATAAAAGCATGTCAGAAACTAGATTTACTGTGGCGCGTAACTCACCTCCTGACTCCCCAAAGCCCATCCATCATCTACAAGGTGCAAGTCAGGAGTGTGATGGAATACTCCCCACTTGCCTGGATGAGTGCAGATCCAACAATACTCAAGAAGCTTGACACCATCCAGAACAAAGCAGCCCACTTGATTGGCACCACATCCACAAACATCTCACTCCCTCCACCACCGATTCTCAGTAGCAGCAGTGTGTACTATCTACAAGATGCACTGCAGAAATTCACCAAAGATCCTTATACAGCACCTTCCAAACCCATGACCACTTGCATCTAGAAGAACAGTGGCAGCAGATACATGGGAACACCACCACCTGAAAGTTCCCCTCCAAGCCACTTGCTACCCCGACTTGGAAAGGTAGCGCTGTTCCTTCAGTGTTGCTGAGTCAAAATCCTGGAATTCCACCGCACCCCCAAAGGACATTGTGGGTCAACCCACAGCATATGGACTGCAACGGTTCAGGAAGGCAGCTCACCACCACCTTCTCAAGGGGCAACTAGGGACGGGCAATAAATACTGACCAGCTAGTGATGCCCGCATCTCATGAATGAATATAAACAAATTTACTGCATGGACATCAGTATCGCTACATTCAGTTATTATGGAGTGTGTACATTTTAAGATCTGTATTCAATCTCTTGCTGTGAAATGGGTGACCACTCAACAAAATTAACTGATGTTGATTTATTAATCGCTGATATTTGTATAAATGAATCCCATTTCCCTGCAGGTTCAGGAAACAAACATGGACAACGCTGGTCTGACTCTGCAGCTGGACAACTGCGAACTGGCCTCTGACGATTTCAAAGTGAAGTGAGTGCGGGGCAGGGACTATGAAATGTAAAGAAGTAGGCCATTCAGCCCATTGAGTGTGCTGCACCAACAATGAGATCATGGTTGATCTGATCATCCTTACCTTCACTCTCCAACCTTTTTGACATAAGCCTCAATTCCCTTCCTGATTAAAAATCTGTCTGTCTCAGCCTTGAATATACTCACTCCCCTCTGAGAGAAGAAACTCCTCCTCATCTCTGTCTTAAGTGGGTAACCCCTTATTCTGAGATGATACCCTCTGGACTGAGGAATGAAATATGCAGATGACTGAATGGGTTGAATAATGTCCTGATGCAGAGCTAACTGTGGAGGGTCTTTTTTGTTTTGTTCTCATTTGGGGCTAGATTCTCTGATTTCAGAGTGATTTGGCATTTGGTATTGCAATTGATCTTAATAACTCATTGTGATAGAGAGCGAGAAACAGCTGGTGTTTGTCCAATGATACCCGGACTCAACATCAAGAGGGCATTATACCCCAAGGCTGTGTGTTTAGCAAAGGCCATGGGTGAATATTCTGTTTGCACATGGAGAGCAGGCAATAGGGTGAAGCATTGATGGGTGAAAATTGAGGAGGGGAGGTGAGAATATTGCTTTAGGAAAGTCCTTCAGTTTTGAAAGAAATAACTTTCATTTCTATCGCACTTTGCAGAGCTCCAAAACGCTTTGCACCCAATGAAGTATTTTTTGAAGTGAACTAACTGCTATAATTTAGGAAACCAGGCAGCTATTTTGCACACTCCAAGATCTTAGAAATAAGAATGTGATCATAAATGGATAATTATTTGAAGCTTAAATATTGTCCAGGGCACAGGGGTGAACTCTTGTACTCTTCTCTGAATGCTGCCTGAGATTTGAGATTTTTTGCACTCACTTGAACTCATGATCCCAGCTCTTTAATTCCCAAATGATTCATTCAGTTTCACAATTGGACACTGGGGAGACAGGGATTCTTCTCTTTTGAGCAGAGAAGGTTTAGCAGGAGGTTTAATCCAGGTGTTTAGCCAACCATCTCAATACCATAACAGCAATTGGCACCATCTAGTTTTCTGGCGGAGAGAATGGGAAGCTGCTTGGAAATGAGATGCAGCTAGCCAATAATGAGACACAAATACATGAAAATAAGATAGTCATGGTTCATCAGCAAGATTCAAAATTCACCATTGATATGCTGAGAAGATGCTTCCCCTCATGGGAGAGTCTAGGACTAGAGGGCCCAGTCTCAGAATAAATGGATGCCAATTTAAGACTGAGATCAGCAGGAATTTCTTCTCTCAAACGGTTGTGTGTCTTTGGAACTTCTTGCCACAGAGAGCTGTGGGGGCAGAGTCCTTGTATATATTTAAGGCTGAGCTAGATAGATTCTTGATCAGTCGGGGAATCAAGGGTCACAGGGAAAAGGGGCAGGAAAGTGGACATGAGGAATGCCAGATCAACCATGATTCAACTGAGTGGCGGAGCAGGCTCGAGGGGCTGAATGGCCTACTCCTGTTCTTATTTCTTATGGTCCAACTTAAAGGAGAAATTAGGATTTTTTTACCTGATGCCGGGAATCTGATTTTTCATTTTTGCCATATTTGCCCAACTTTCTCACCTTTCCCTTGCTGCTGATGGCCTGGGGAAATTCTGCCTGATAGGTTTCTGTAGAATAATGACGTTAAGGGATGTGGAAACAGTGTGTAATGGCAGAGCAGTCTTGATGGGCTGATGGGCCTTCTGTTCTGAAGTTCCTATGTTCAAAGTCATGAGTGGGTTTCACACAGTAAATAAGGAGAAAATGTTTCCAGTGACAGGAGAGTGAACGTGATTAGTCAAAGAAATAGAAAGATTTCTCTTAGATGTTTGCTAGTACAAAACCTGGCTATTGCTGAAAGAAAAGACACAATTAATTGAAACCTTTTTGTCTTATCAGGACAATTTGTAAGAATTACTTGGTAGAAGGAAAACAATATTTAGACTGGGTGAAGGGACAGTGCTGTTTGGTTGGCAAAGGACTCTGACTGGTAGAGGTGTTACCATGGAGAATGCACCAGTTAGATGATGACTGACTGTTAACTGCCAAGCTTTGTTTAAATTTGAAGCCGGGCAGGTTGAAGATGATTAGTCAAGGCATTAAAAACCAAAAGAACTGCAGATGCTGAAAATCAGGAACAAAAACAGAACTTGCTGGAAAAGATCAGCAGGTCTGGCAGCATCTGTAAAGAAAAAAATCAGAGTTAACGTTTTGGGTCCAGTGACTCTTCCTCAGAACAGTTCCAGCAACTTTTATTTTGTTAGTCAAGGCATTAACCCTAAGAAATGAACCAGAGAAAAGCTGTCACACATTCTGAGTTGAAAAAAAGCACAGTGTGTGTACATGTTCATTCTGTCTGCAAACGTACATGGTCCTGTATTTATCAATGCAGCTTCCAGTGCACGTGCGTTCCACAATGCAAATTAATGAAGTGAATTGTTGTCATCTGGAACATGCTGCTTGAAAGGGCAGTGGAAGCAGATTCAACAGAAGCTTCCAAAACAATTGGAGAATTCGTTAGAAAAAAGGGAAACAAAACAGGATCATGGGCAATGATCAGGGGAGTGGTCAAAGAGAAAATACAGACATTGATGGGCCAATTGGCTTCCATCTGGTGTTGCAGGATTCTAGGAATTTCAAAAGGAATCTGGGTAAATACTTGAAAAGGACAAATTCACAAGGCTAAATGTGGAAGTAGCACCAATTGGATAATTCTTTCAAAGAGCTGCCACTGACAAGGAGGACTGAACAGCCTCTTTCTGATCTGTGAAAGTCTAAGGTTTCAAACTGTGACCACTGGAAAGGTCTCAAGCGCCAGGCTCACTGGCTTAACGGTCATTGCTTGAGACTGCTTTGTAACTCAGTGATCATTGGTCTCCAGGTGGCAATCAGAGTTGGACCTGCGGCAATCAGTGGAACAGGACCTTAACGGGCTGCGGAAAATCCTTGATGACACCAATGTGGGCCGCATGCAGCTGGAGTCCCAGATTGAGGCCTTGAATGAGGAGCTGAGTTATCTCCGGAAGAACCACCAGGAGGTGAGAAGGAAAGTGCATTAATATAGCACCTTTCACCAATTAGGACCAAAGGGGTGATGGTGACTAGTGGCAATGTCACTGGTCTGGTAATCTATAGACCTGGGCTATTGTCCTGGGCTTACAGGTTCAATCCCTTCATTACAGCGGGTGACATTTCAACTCTGTTAGTAAAAATCTGGAATCACAAGTTAGTTTCAGTGATGGCAACCATGACAACGATCACCAGCTGCTGTAAAGACCCATTTGGCTCACCTAGTGGGAGGGGAATCTGATGTCCTTACCCAGTCTGACCTGCATGTGACTCCAGACCCATGTGGATGACACAAAACACCGTCTGAATTGGCCAGCAAGACTCTCGGTTCAAGGGGCAATTAGGGATGGAAAACAAAAGCTGGCCTTGTCCACATCCTGTAAAAGACTGAAAAAGAACAGTGGGGCAGTTCTCTGTCCTCAGTAAGATCCCAAAATGATCAGATAAATTATTTTAGTGACATTTGTTCATGGATAAATATTGGTCAAGTCATTAGAAAATAGTGAAGAGCTCTCTCTAACATGGTGGCATCCCATGGGATTTGATACCCACTAAATAAGGCTGATGCTGAGTCAGTTTGACATCTCATTTGAAAGGAGGCACCTCCAAAGGAGCAGGCCTCCTTAAGTTCAAAGAATCTCCTTCAGCCCCACTTTCAGTCACAAGTTCTCTCTTTTCCCCTCTCTCGCTCTGTTTGTACAGGAAGTGGATGAGCTCAAAAAGCAAATTGCAAATTCCAGTGTCTCAGTGGAAGTTGAAAATTCCGACGACGAGGATCTTGGGAAAATTATGTGCAGCATCCGTGAGGAATATCAGGCCCTGGCTGATCAGAACAGAAAGGATGCAGAGGAATGTTACAGAAAGAAGGTATAGAAGACACGAGGACTTTGTGTGATTTGGACAGTACGGGTGTGTCTCAGAATATTTGTGTGAATTTGCATGTGTGTGTCTCTGTGTATGTGTGCACACGCATGTGTATGTGTGTGTGTGTGTGCGTATGTGTCTGTGTCCCTGTGTACATGTGTGT
>NC_063338.1:96541778-96546031 GCF_021869965.1 Rhincodon typus
TGTATCTGTGTTTGTGTGTCTGCGCACACATGTGTGAGTGTGTGTGTATGTGTGAATGTGTGTGTGTCTGTGTCCCTGTATATATGTGTGTGTCTGTGTGTGTATGTGTATGTGTATGTGTGAGTTTATGTTACTGTGTTATCTCGTAATGTGTATCCAGTTATATAATTAAAACCTGTTCTCATTCTTGCTCAGTTTGATGCTGCTTCTCTTGAAGCTTCAAAGAATAACGAAGCTCTTCAAGCAACAAAGAATGAGCTGACCAATATCCGGCGCCAGATCAAAAACCTGGAGGTTGAGCAACGCTCCTTGATGGCCATGGTAAGCCCCCAATTCAAGCACAGTCAGGAAAGCAGTATCTGTTATCAGTGTTCAGCACTGAATCCACTCTCTCTTTCTCACCCTCAACCTTTCCTCTCTCTCTCTCTCTCTCTCTTGCTCTTCACCCCACACCCTCCCCCACCCTCTCTCTCTCTCTCCCTCCCAACCTCTCTTTGTCTCTTCAAACCCCACACTCTCTCATGGCACCACATCCACAAACATTCACTCCCTCACCACAGCCTCCCTCAGTAGCAGCGGTGTGTACTATCTACAAGATGCATTACAGAAATTTGCCAAAGATTCTCATACAGCAAATGCACAAACCACTTCCATTTAGAAGGACAAGGGCAGCAGATACATGGGAACACCACCCCCTGCAACTTCCCCGCCAAGCCACTCACCATCCTGACTTGGAAATATATCGCCGTTCCTTCGCTGTTGCTGCTTCAGTTCCCTCCCTAAGGACATTGTGGGTCTACCTACAGCACATGGACTGCAGCGGTTCAAGAAGGCAGCTCACCCCCACCTTCTCAAGGGGCAACTAGGGACGGGCAATAAATGCTGGGCCCAGCCAGTGACACCCACATCCAGTGAACAATTTAAAGTAAGTCCCGTCACAATTGTTCTCATCAACTTTACAGATTTCAGATCGAATGGAGCAAGTACGTTAGTTCTGTTCTGTGTCAAGGAAACTGAGAGTTGATGAAAGCCTGTTCTGTCAGCTGGTCATTGGGTGTAAACCTTCCCTCGTACCATTGGCTCAAACTCAGCCTGGGCAGTGTGACTGGCACATGAGCAAGGGGTTTCTTTGGTTTTGGCAGAGTGAACATCTGCTAACAGAGTCTGGTGAACAAGCTCCTTACTGATCGCAGGAGCCTATCTTAACTCATAACAAGCCCCGCGCATCTATCACTCCCTCTGCTGCTCCTGGTTAAGGACCACCTTGTTTTTCAAATTGTTATTGTTGTTCTCAAATCCCTCTGTGAGCTTGCCCCTCCCTATCTGAGGAAGGGTCACCAGACCTGAAACGTTAACTCTGTTTTTTCCTTCACAGATGCTGCCAGACCTGCTGAGCTTTTCCAGCAACTTTGTTTTTGTTTGTCCGTATCTGTACTCCCCTCCAAACCCCTCAACCTTCTGCGTTCTCTGTGGTCCTCCAATTCTGGACTCTTGAACATTCCTGATTTTAATCTCAGCCATTGGCGGTCATATTTTAAGCTGCCTTAGCCCCGAGCTCTGGAATTCTCTCCTTGCCCTCCTTGATCTTGCTTTCCTCCTTCAACCTTCTGTCTTTGAATGAGCTTTTTGACACATGTCCTTATTTTGCTCAGTGATTTTGATAATGCTTATAGAAGCACATTTTACAAGTTAAAGTATGCAACATAAATACAAGCTGTTGTTATTAAATCATTCTCCTGTCATCAGATCAGTTCCCTTGAAGACACTTTGGAGGACACTGATCAGCGATTGGCTGCAGAGCTACAAGCCCTGAACCAGACCATCCAGCACCTGGAGGAGCAGCTCGCTGATAGCCACAGCAGACTGAAAGCTCAGAATTTGGAGTACCAGAACCTCCTCAACACCAAGATGAGACTGCAAGCTGAGATTGACACCTATCGTCGTCTGCTGGAAGTTGAAGGGTAAATTATCCTCACTCCTGAACTACAGTACGGCGTTAGATACAGAGTAAAGCTTCCTCTACACTGTCCCCCATCAAACACACCCAGGACAGGGACAGGATGGGGTTAGATATAGGGTAAAGCTCCCCGTACTCTGTCCCCATGAAAGACTCCCTGGACAGGCATGGCATCCAGGCATTTGCTGGGAAAGCCTGGGATAGACAGTGTTCTGAGAAAGTGTCACTGGACCCAAAACGTTAACTCTGATTTTTCCTTCAGAGTTGCTGCCAGACCTGCTGAGCTTTTCCAGCAACTTTGTTTTTGTACATGGTGGACAGAGTGGTTTCTGGGACACACAGGACTATGGGTATTATTGCTGCCATTGTTGCCTAATTGTTCCAGGGATTGATGAGTCAGATGACTTTAAATATGAACCTTAGTGTGGGATGGTAGGTTAAATGATGAAGCCTCATAAACTGAGTAAGTGACCCAAACTAGCTATCTCCATGTGCCATCTCAAACATGTTTCTGTCTTCCAGACATAGTCAAACAGATCATTTCAGAAGTTTTCCTGATTCAAGCACTGGAGGTGAGTTGGTGACTATTAGGTAGCTGATTCCAGTTGGAGCACTGTTTGGGCTATTTCAATTGGACTAGACTTAAGAAAGCCTACATACAATAAGACCATAAGACATGGGAGCAGAAATTAGGCCATTTAGCCCATTGAGTCTACTCCGCCATTCAATCAGGGCTGATAAGTTTCTCAGCCCTGTTCTCCTGCTTTCTCCTCGTAAACCTTGATCCCCTTGACAATCAAGAACCTATCTATCTCCATCTTAAATATAGTCAATGACTTCTATGGCAGTGAATTGCATAGATTCACCACTCTCTGGCTGAAGAAGTTTCTCCTTATCTCCGTTCTAAAAACACTTCCTTTACTCCAAGACTGTGCCTTCAGGTCCTAGTCTCTCCTACCAAACAGTGCTCCACCTGGAATTGGCTACCTAACCCAGACTCTACTGTGTATAGGATCAAACCCACTACATTTCTGCCATTGACATAATTTTAGATAGAAGGAAACCTGAAAGAAACACATTGGGGGTACTTCAACAGACCTAATATTAGTTACAAAATAGTAATAGGAGAATAGCGGGACCTAAAATAAACACATTACCAGGACCTGATGCTTTCCACCACATATGTGTATAATAAATGGGTGCTTAAATTGTAGGCGCACATTTCTGAATTTTCCAAATCTCTCTAGATTCTGAAATGATGCATTTGGATTAAAGATTTGGAAACATGTCCCTCCATTATTGAAAAGAGAGTGTGACTGGGTAACGATAGACCAGTCAATCCCTTATCAGTTATGGGCAGGTTTCTTAGAATTTGTTTGGCATAATGCGGTTAACCTCTGGGGCCTGTGTTCATGATTAATGAGTTGGTTTGGATTTATGAAGAGCCTGTAATGTCTGCCAAATCTAGTTGAACATTTGTAGTGTACTAGCATGGTGGACAGGAAGATCTCGCTGGATGCTCTCTGTGGGGACTTCCAGAGGTTTGCACACAGTGAAAATGAAAACCCATGGAACTGGTGGTGATATGAGTCAGGAACTGGAGAGGGGAGAGATGACAATGATGAAGGCAATGTTTGCCACTTGATAGTTGTGATGTGTAATGTCTCCTAAGGATCTGTACTTGTGCCTTAGCTTTTCACCATGTACATTACTAACTTAGATGACAGCAAAGATAATTTAAATCTTAGCTAACACAAAGATAGGAGGCACAGAAATTTATTTTGAATTCAATTGAATCATTTATTGTCACGTGTATTCAATGTAAAAATACAGTGAAAAGTACGTACCTTCACCGTACATACATGGCGCCATTCACATTAACTTAGAATAAGATAACCTTCCTGTCCACTGTCACAGTCCCACTCCGAGATTTCCAGCCCTCGCCGTGCCTCCTCAGAGTCCCGCTCCGGGATTTCCAGCCCTCGCCATGCCTCCCCAGAATTCCGCTCCGGGCTTTCCAGCCCTTGCCATGCCTAAGCTGACTCCCACTCTGGGATTTCCAGCCCTCGCCGTGCCTAAGCCAGAGTCCCGCTCTGGGATTACCAGCCCTCGCCATGCCTCCCCAGAGTCCCGCTCCGGGATTTCCAGCCCTCGCCATGTCTCAGCCGACTCCCGCTCCGGGATTTCCAGCCCTCACCGTGCCTCCGCCAGAGTTCCGCTTTGGGATTTCCAGCCCTTGCCATGCCTCCCCAGAGTCCCGCTCTGGGTTTTCCTGCCCTCGCCATGCCTCCGCCAG